>NC_133772.1:98122058-98161800 GCF_003597395.2 Chelonoidis abingdonii | reverse complement strand
TGGTGATGGTCTCCTCCTAACACAGCATGGCAAGAAAATCCTCCAAATATTAATGATTAACCTGTTGAATTGGAGATAGTTCACCTCCCAGTGCCATCATAAATATCTGCTTCCATTACTTTTGGTAAATGAAATAACCAAACAATCATTCATTTTCTGCTATAGCTGTAAAACTAATCTGAAAAGTTTTCAACATAAATCACTTTAAAAATGTATAGTGTGTACCTTCTAAAAATGAAACATACATCTATCTCTGAGTTGTGAAGAATATGTATTAAGGTTGTAACAACCCACAAAAATGTACTTTTATGTAGAAATCCAGGATTAAATAGAGTCTTAATGATTAGTGATTTAAATCATGATTTAAATCAATTTGATTTAAATCAAATCTACCCTGCTAGATTATAGTGTATGAGTAATTTCACAGGTATAAAATACCAGATACTAAAATACACTTTAACTTAGTGCAGAAAGACACAGTAAGAACCAATTGCTGGAAGATGAAACCAGATAAATTCAAATTAGAAATAAAGCAAATTTTTAACAGTGAAGATGATTAACAAAATACAAAGGAAGCGGTGGAGTCTTGTGTCATCAAATTAAGATTGGATGGCTTTCTTCAAGATATGCTTTAGCCAAACACAAGTTATGCTTTACTCAAATACATGTTACTAGACTCAACAGAGAAGTAACAGAGTGAAAGTTAATGGCCTGTGATATACAGGAACTCAGACCAGCTGACCTAAGGACCCCTTCTTGCCTTAAACGCTATGAATGAACCTATGAATATCTGGCAGTCCTGTGTATTAGTCTGTATATGCATGGTCCACGATTTATACAAATAGTGAAAGTTTGCAGACATGTTTGGGCCACTTAAGTTTTCACATAAGCAACTTTACAAAAATAGACAAGGTAGAGGAGGTAATACCTTTTACTGGACCAATTTCTATTGGTGAGAAATACAAGTTTTTGAGCTACACAGAGCTCTTCTTCAGGTCTAGGAAAGGTACTAATTGTCACAGCTAAATACAACATAGAACAGATAGTTTAGCATAAACAGTTAACACATATTCTAAGGGACCATTCAAGATGAAGGGTGTTATTTCTGTCACTAATATCCTGGGACCAACCCAGTTTCAACAACACTGCACGAAGGTAGTAACTAATGATGTCTGAACCCAGTTTTAGTAAATGAATGAAAATAATATTACAAGATAATATGCAGTCGTAGCTAAGGCTGTAAAAACGTAATGATTCAGGAATGGTAGTGGTCATTCCCTAGTTAAGGTTTAAACTGGTATCCCATTACAAGTTTGCTTATTTTAAAAAATAATCTACATTAAATTTTGCATGCAGCATCTCATCTCACATTAGAGTTCAGCTGGCAAGTTTGGTAATGTTCAAAAAGGAGTGTTCAAGTTCCGGTTTTTAGCATTTCACTTATTTAAAATTGCCCTAACTTTTTTTTGGCTCTTCATTTTACCAAGATGACTTCAAACAACAAATCTGTCTTATTTTGAATGATTTGCTAATTAAAAGTGCCTTGTAATATTTTTAGAGATGTTGCTGGGTGGGTGGGGGAAGGGGTAGGAAGCTTACGAAGAGATATTTTATGTGTATGAAGAACAATGTCTAAAGTTTCATTATACATATGGCGGGATTTTCAAAAGCATTCAGTGCTGGCATAGCCTTGAGAAACTAGAAGAAAATGAGATGGGATGGGAGAGTTCAGGAGAGGACAGGAGGGAGTACACAGGTCTAGAAAGCAAATAGACTGAAGGTGAAGCAAGAATTGTGGTAACCCAGAGAGTAAATGTTTGCAGTAGTCAATGTGAGGAAAGATTAGGGCAGGTGTTCACTGGGTGCTGGCAGTGAAAATACAGGGGAACAAAGGAATTTTGATGATGATGTACAGAAAATCAAGATAAAGTCCTAGTAACAATATCTGGCAAGGAATGAGTAGTCAAAATGATATCATTTGTGAGTCTAAGAGACTCAGAGATAATAAGAGGATAGTAAAAATAACCTACAGCAGCACACAAAGGAAGATGTTTGGGACTGTTTGGAAGTGAAGATGGGGACTTAAATTTTCATCAAATTGAGGTCAAATTAGCAGTGGAACACCCAGAAAGAAATGGTAGAAGGGAATTGGAGATGCTGAGAGTGTGAATGGAGGGACTAGTCAGGTAGACTAGCTAGTGTGCCCTGATCACAAAGACAGGAGTTGAAGCTACAGGATTAGAGATGGTCCAGACAGGGGTAAGACGCATAGACAGAGAGAGGAGGAAGACAGAAGGGTGTAAAACAGAGCCCTGAAAGAAACGGATGGAGAAAGAGGGAAAGCCAGCAAAGGAGAAGCAGACAGATAGGATGGAACCAGCAAAACACTCTGGCGTCTATGGATGAGAGTTTTTAAGAGAGCCAAGTAATCCTTGGTGTCAGGGTAGCAGACAGACTGTCTTTGTTGACTGTCTCTGTAGAATAACTTTCTACACAGAAGCCTACTGATAGAGAACTCCACTGTCCCCTCATTTCTTTCCTTTTGTGGCCTTAAATCACACTTGTAAAGCACCACTATCAAGCATGTTTTTATAGGTTATTTTCTATTCTATGTTGTTTATGGAGTTCAGTGCTGATGAAAAGCGCCAAGCTGATAAGCCCTCGAGACTGATGACCACTAAACAGGCAAAGCAGTGGAAGCAGAAATGAAAACTTCCTCAAACTGCTCTGCCAATGTGAATCAGCCTTCATCTTAGACCATATATTGGTCTAAGAGGGTAATTTGCGTATTTGCTGAGGTTGCCAACAAAGATGTCTATCAGAGCCAAAAGTGGTGGTTTTTTTGTGACGGAAAATACTTGTTCATCATTAGGAACTGAATTAGTAACACATTTTTCTTAAATATTACAGCAAAATGCAGTATCTTTTCATGGAAATCTGCCTATCTGCAAGATCATAAAATGTTTTTTTAAGTGAAACATTTTCATAAAATTTGAAAATGAAATTTCATTCACAAATGTTTTTGCTGAACAAAATGTGACATACGTTCATATTATATTTTCAGACTTTGAGCTGAGTTGAATTGTAGCGAATGATGCAAGTCATGCGTTTTGGAGTCTGCTCTCCTGATTGGTTGAGCCAATCCTCTGGGATCAGGTAAGTTTATGAAACTCATTTTGATTAACTGTCTCAGTACAGATATACGTGAATTCTGTGCTCCCTCTGTCAAAGGCCAGGAAAAAACAAACACAAAACAAAGCAAACATACGTTGATAGAGCTCAGACTCTGGGCTGCTTCCAGCTGCAGTGCGGTAGACGAAAGCCACTTATTATCACTTGCAGAGCTCCCACCAAGGACTTGAGGGGGTCAGCGGCAGCCCAGCCTAGCAACTCCAGAATCCCAGGAAAGATTGTTAGCTAAAGACACCACAGAATGGGGGGGAGGAGAGGGCACTATCCACTAGTCCTTCCCTCAAATGCAAGATAAGGGTGGAAGATCTTATGCAGAGGCAAGGGACATGTGACCTGGAGACGTCCTCAGATAAATCTCTAAACAGAACATTTTGAGATTTCTCTATCATTAGATTTTCAGTATATTCATTTTGCTATGCTGACAACTTTATTTTTTAAATGTAGATTTGTTCTGATAATTTGCATGTTTTATTTGTATTTTATTTTATTGCCCTTTTAGTCAGTGTATAGGTCTGTAGAGTTAATGTTTATATATAATGTGGGATCCGTGGGTAAGCAAGATGGATTACCTGCTCCCACACCATAAGAACCAAAAGCAGCCACTGTTAAAAAATTCTGATTTTAAAACCTGGAAATGTCCACTTCTGTTAGAAATATGTGTAACCTATTACTGCTACTATTATCATTATTATTTCTATCATAGTAATACCTTTTTGTACTAAAAGTTGTACAAACACAAAAGAAGAAATGCCCCCTGCTTCAAAGAGATAGAACCATAGAACTGGAAGGGACCTCGAGAGGCCATCTAGTCCAGTCCCCTGCACTCAAGTATTATCTAGACCATCCCTGACAGGTGTTTGTCCAACCTGCTCTTAAAAATCCCCAATGATGGAGATTCCATGACCTCCCTAGGCAATTTATTCCCGTGCTTAACCACTCTAACAGTTAGGAAGTTTTTCCTAATGTCCAATCTAAATTGCCCTTGCTGCAATTTAAACCCATTGCTCCTTGTCCTATCCTCAGAGGTTAAGGAGAACGATTTTTCTCCCTTCTCCTTGTAACAACCTTTTATGTACTTGAAAACTGTTATCATGTCCATTCTCAGTCTTCTCTTCTCCAGACCAAACAAACCCAATTTTTTCAATCTTCCCTCGTAGGTCATGTTTTCTAGACCTCTAATCATATTTGTTGCTCTTCTCTGGACTTTCTCCAATTTATCCATATCTTTCCTGAAATATGGCACCCAGAACTGGACACAATACTCCAGCTGAGGCCTAATCAGCACGGAATAAAGCTGAAGAATTACTTCTCATGTCTTGCTTACAATACTCCTGTTAATACATCCCAGAATGATGTTTGCTTTTTTTGCAACAGCGTTACACTGTTTACTCATATTTAGCTTGTGATCCACTATGACCCCCAGATTCCTTTCATCAGTACTCCTTCCTAGGCAGTCATTTCCATTTTGTATGTGTGCAACTGATTGTTCCTTCCTAAGTGGAGTACTTTGCATTTGTCCTTATTGAATTTCATCCTATTTACTTGAGACCATTTCTCCCATTCGTCCAGATCATTTTGAATTTTAATCCTATCTTCCAAAGCACTTGCAACCACGCCCAGCTTGGTATCATCCCACAAACTTTGTAAGTGTATCCTCTGTGCCATTATCTCAATAACTGATGAAGATATTGAACAGAACCAGACCCAACGCCGATCCCTGCAGGACCGCACTCGTTATTCCCTTCCAGCATGACTGTGAACCACTGATGATTACTCTCTGGGAACAATTTTCCACCAGTTATGCACCCGCCTTATAGTAGCTCCATCTAGGGTCTATTTCCGTAGTTTGTTGTAATGTGAGACAGTATCAAAAGCCTTACTAAAGTCAAGATACAGCACATCTACCGCTTCCCCCTTATCCACAATGCTCGTTACCCTGTCAAAGAAAGCTACAGCATTGGTTTGACAAGATTTGTTCTTGACAAATCCATGCTGACTGTTATTTATCACTTCTTATCTTATGGGTGTTTGCAAATTGATTGCTTAATTATTTGCTCCATTATCTTGCAAGGCCTTAATCTAAAGTTGTTATATGCAAGTGTGGCATCAGTGGGGCTCCCTGTGGAATCGGGAATCCACCTATATAGAACAACTTGCAAGATTAGGGTTGAAGACATGATGGAACATATGTATGAATGTAAAATAATAGGAATGAAGGTGGAGGGCAGACAACTGTTAACAATACACTTGTGTCACGTTATTGACTTGAACTGGGACCATATAGACCATAGTTGCAACCAAAGTCCTGTAGTGGCACCAAATCTTGTATAAAGGAGGTCAAATGAGGTGTCTAAGACCAGGTTATAGGTTCCTGGTTATGATTACACTGTCTGTATGCATGTGTCATTTTTGCAGTTGAAATTATGAATATTGGCTATATACCATCTGTATTTCAAACTTATGCTATGCTTCTGGGTGACATCCCAGACAAGTTGATGTTAGCTCTGCTTAGCCTACTTGATGGTCCATTAAGGACCATCAGCTATACAACTGACCCATTGAGAGAAGGCAGATACGCCTTGTAACTCAGCAAAGTATGCAGAAACTTGCCTATGTGACGCCAGACTCCATTTTACTGTAATTTTCCACAGTAAGAACAAAGAGGTGTTCTTACACCTGGAAAAGACTATAAAAGGCTGATGCGTCATCTCCATCTTGTCTTCAATCCTGCTTCATACCGCTGGAGCTACAAGGAAGCTCTACACAAAGGACTGAATGACCTGTCCCAGCGGGGGATGTTTCAGAAACTTAATTCGAACCTGCAGTTTATTCTATCACTGCTACAAGCCTTAACCAAGACTTTGCCATTACGGCATGTAATTGATTCCATTTAACCAATTCTAGCTCTCATCTATATCTTTTTCCTTTCATGAATAAACCTTTAGATTTTAGATTCTAAAGGACTGGCAACAGCGTAATTTGTGGGTAAGATCTGATTTGTATATATTGACCTGCATCTGAGGCTTGGTCCTTTGGGATCAGAAGAACCTTTTTTCTTTTACTGGGGTATTGGTTTTCATAATCATTTGTCCCCGTAACAAGTGGCACTGGTGGTGATACTGGGAAACTGGAGTGTCTAAGGGAATTGCTTGTGTAACTTGTGGTTAGCTGGTGGGATGAAACCAAAGTCCTCTTAGTCTGGCTACTCTTGTTTGCCTTAGAAGTGAAAAAATCCCAGGCTTGGGCTGTGACTGCCCTATTTTAAGCAATTTGTCCTGAACTGGCACTCTCCGTTGGGTCCCGCCAGAACCAGCACTGTAAACAGCTTGTAAACGATGCTGGTTCTGACGGGACCCAACGGAGAGTGCCAATTCAGGACAAATTGCTTAAAACAGGGCAGTCACAGCCCAAGGCTGGGTATTTTCCACCTCTATGGCAAACCAAACCAGCCAGACTAATAGGACTTTGGTTTTACCCCACTACACTGAGCTACTTTCAGCAAATTACAGTTACCCTTTTCAGTTTCACTTTTACAAGCTGTACCAGCCAACAATCCATCACCCATCAAAAATCCCAGTTCAAGTCAATAACGTGAGAACTTGGCCGAATTTGATTTTTCTAATTAAAATTTAAATGGTTAATATCTATATTTGTAAGCTTTTTTTCCATTTTGAGCTATTAAATTTTTTGTGATTGTGCAAAATTATGTGTTTTAAGCATTTTTTATTTTTTTTTTATAGAAATGTTCACAGTTGCGTGAAATTATGGAGGGGGTCAGACAATAATTATTCAATGACAGTAGACAATGAAATTCAAAAAGTTAACGCTTTATAACCTTTAAAATCTGAAGTAAATACTCACCAGCAACCACAGCCCACACAACAAAAACACTAACCCAGGAACCTATCCTTGCAACAAAGCCCTTTGCCAACTCTGTCCACACATCTGTTCAGGGGACACCATCATAGGACCTAATTACATCAGCCACACTATCAGAGGATCATTCACCTGCACATCTACCGATGTGATATATGTCATCATGTGCCAGCAATGTCCCTCTGCCAGGTACGTTGGCCAAACCGGACAGTCGCTACATAAAAGAATAAATGGACACAAATCAGACGTCAAGAATTATAACATTCAAAAACTAGTCGGAGAACACTTCAATCTTCCTGGTCACTCGATTACAGACCTAAAAGTCACAATATTACAACAAAAAAAATTCAAAAACAGACTCCAATGAGAAAATGCTGAATTGGAATTAATTTGCAAAATGGACACCATTAAATTAGGCTTGAATAAAGATTGGGAGTGGATAGGTCATTACACAAAGTAAAACTATTTCCCCATGTTTATTTCTCCCCCCCCTACTCTCCACTGTTCCTCACATCTTCCTGTCAACTGCTGCATATGGACCATTTTGATTACCACTACAAAAGGTTTTTTTCTCTCCTGCTGGTAATAGCTCACCTTAACTGATCACTCTCATTAGTGTGCGTATGGTAACACCCATTGTTTCATGTTCTCTGTGTGTATATATATATACACACATCTTCCTACTGTATTTTGTTAGCCTCTAAGGTGCCACAAGTACTCCTGTCCTTTTTGCAGATACAGACTAACATGGCTGCTACTCTAAAAAGATACTGTTACATATTATTAAACAATCAGTTTGCAAACACCCACAGTATAATAGGGTTATAACTAATAGCAAACATGGATTTGTGGTGAACAAATCTTGCCAAACCAACTTAAGATCCTTCTTTGATAGTGTTATGGGCCTAATGGATGGGGGTGGGGGGAAACTGTATCTTGATTTTAGTATAGCTTTGACACAGAACCACATCACATTCTCATAAACAAACTAAAGATGAAATTACTATAAGGTGGGTGGCAAAACTAGTTCAGAGATTATATTCAAAAAGTAGTTATTAATGGTTCATTGTCAAACTGGGATGATGTATCTAGTGGGATTTCACAGGGGTATATGCTTGGCCTGGTATTATTCAGAATTTTCATTAATCACTTAGATCAGTGGTGGGCAACCTTCAGCCAGTCAGGTTAATCTGCTGGTGGGCTGCCAGTTTGTTTACATTTGCACGACCACCCGCAGCTCTCACTAGCCATGGTTCACCATTCCCGGCCAATGGGAGCTGTGAGAAGCAGCACGGGGTGCAGTGGCTGGCCGCCACTTTCTGCAGCTCCCATTGGCCGGGAACGGCGAACCACGGCCACTGGGAGCTGCAAGCTGGCATGCAAATATAAACTAACTGTCTGGTGGCCCACCAGCAGATTACCCTGATGGGCTGCACGCAGACCACGAGCTGCAGGTTGCCCACCACTGACTTAGATAACGGAGTGGAGAGTACACTTATAAAATTTGTGGATGACACCAGGATCAGAGGGATTGCTAATACTTTGCAGGACTGGATTAGAATTCAAAACAACTGACAAATTTGAGAAATGTTCTGAAATTAGCAAAATGAAATTCAATAGATAAATGCAAAGTACTTAGGAAGGAAAAACCAAATGCACAACTACAAAATTGTGAACTGGCTAAGTCATATGAATGCTGAAAAAGGATCTTGGGGTAACAGTGGATCACAAATTTAATGAATTAACAATATGAAACAGTGGCGAAAAAGGCTAATATTCTGGGTTATACATTAGCAGGAGTGTCATATGGAGGACATGGGAGGTAACTGTACTGCTCTCTTCTGCACTGGTAAGGCAATTCTGGGAGCCACACTTTAAGAAAGATGTGGACAAATTGGAGAGTGTCCAGAGGAGAGGAACAAAAATGATAAATGGTTAGAAAACCTGAACTGTGAGGAAAGGTTAAAAAAAACACAACAACTGGACATCTTTAGTTTTGAGATGGCTGAGGGGGAAGCTGGTAATAGTCTTCAAATATGTTAAGGGCTGTTATAAAGCTCTCCATATCCACCAAAGGTAGGACAAGAAGTAATGGGCTTAATCTGCAGCACAGGAAGGTTAGCTATTAGGAAGAACTTGCTAACTAAAAGGATACTTACGTACTGGAATAAGCTTCCAAGGGAAGTTGTGGAATCTCCATAATTGGAGGTTTTTAAGAAGAGGTTGGACAAACACCTATCAGGGATGGTCTAGGTATACTTGGTCCTGCCTCAGGGCAGGGGAGTTGTACAAGGTGACCTCTAGAGGTCCCTTCCAGCCCTACATTTCTATGATTCTATGATAGGAAAAATCACATTGTCAGAGAACATAAGGGTAGATATAGAGCCGAGACTCCTTTGAGATTTTTTTAAATTGATGATGTACTTTTAAATTACACACTTTCTCAACAATTTTGCTTCCACTGTGGTATAGAAGGGAAAGAGAAGTTGTACAAATTGAACTGGTGAAAAATTACACCCACAAAAAAAACAGCTATTACACTTAGCTCACGGAATCACTGAACAGTTCTGAAGCAATGACATCTGTTGTTTCTAATGGCAATTTCCTAGTATACAATTAGCACGTGACCCATCTCCTGCCTGGATGCTTCAAACGGCAAGAGAGTGTTAATATTAGAGCATGCACACACGCACACACAAATATTTAATTCTCATCTATATTTAATTAGACTAAGAATCTTTAGAGCACATTTTAGCATTACATTTTAAATAGTGGAGTTACAAACCTAAGAAAACTGTTCACTACAGGATCCTATCAACCTGCAACTGTAATATGCTGACATACCATAAATGCAGTTACATTGAAACCCAAAGTGAACAATTAGAACTCACTCACTAATGGATTAAACAGTGAATGTTTTATTTTTAAACATATTTTCACATATAAACTATTATATGGAATACAAATAATGTAGTTTGGCATTTGCAGAGCTTTTTAAATAGATACTGAAATAGTATAAAATGAGTTTCAAGATATTCTTTAGTAACCAATTATTTATTCAATGTTATTTTCAAATTTAGTTTTAGTTTATGCAAAAGAAATATATTGTGCTAAATGAAATAATAAATACTGTGTTTAAATGTGTATATAGCAGGGTAGATAATTGTTTTTTTTAAATAAAAATCAGATTATATATATATAACCTGTTTCAAATAAAATCTGACTTCAATAAAAAAACATGTTAAGGCCTAACCTTATTATAATTTAGCTGTAAATGTGAAATATGTTTTGTTAAGAGAAGTTAATGAATCCAAAACATTTGGATTGCTTTGCTTAAATTGTATATGCTGTTTTGTGTGTTTGTTTAAATTCCAGTTACCAGCCTAATGCAGCTCGACACAAATCATGAGCAAAAAGTTAATTATCTAGTAAGTAAGCAATATACCATTCACTACTTTCTAACATACTAAAATGTACAATTAATAAGAATCCAAAAATATTAAGCTATAACTGTATAGTTATAGTATACCCTCTGAGGTAGCAAAAAGATGTACCAAATCTAGTGTTAAGGCTCTATATAATTGTAAATCAACATGTTTTAATGGTTATATCAACCAATGAAAATACACCATTCTTTAGAAAATAACCGATATGCAAAAGTTGATTTAAACTGATGATCTACATTGAGGCTTTCCATTTGTTGACTTAAATTGCCTTGATTTAAATCAATTCACCTTGATATATACCTACCACAAAAAGTAGAATACCAAAAACCAAATCAAATCGGAACTATTAGTTACTGAAAAGGTTAATTAGGATCTCTCTATACAATGACAAAATTATTATTGTTTCTTTGCATAAATCTGCTGAGGGCACAAGAGGCCTACCATATCAACATCAAAAGCTACAAAGTCTTTGTCAGACAGACAACAGTCTGCAGCGAAACAAAAATGCATTTTGTGAAGAGATTTGGTTTCACAAAAATGTCTCCTTCACCTTTGAGATTTTCTACTTTAAGTGCTCAAATAATTACAGAACAAACTCGCCTGCAGACACGTCTTTCAGGAAATCTTATTTATAAAGTGACCTCAACAAGGACTGATTGCTTAACTTTATAACCAAATTTAGCATGAGCAGGCAACTTGAGAATGAATGAAAGAAAATTATAGTGTAGTGACAAGATGCCAGTAAAGATATACAAAATGGTGACATACCTATACGTACTTCTGTTCTCATACCAGGCACTGGAATTAAAAGGGTATTTGTCATTTTAAGAACAATCTACAACAGTTAAATATGGCATCCATGAAAAACACAGATCAGAATTTAAAACCCGTTTGGCACATTATATCAAAAAGTAATCAACTATTGTCACTTAAAAAGTTTCACTCGGCTTTTAAAATTCAGAATCTACAATTAAGTAAGGCAGACTCTTTAGCAAAAAAAAAAGCCTTGTGTACTGAAACTAGAGATAGACCTATCCTACTGACCTGCTGTTATATAACTATGTGTGTTTAAGATAAATTTGAGTCCAAATGTCTTCTAATATGGAAATACACTTGCTAAACTGAGAGTGGGGAGGAGGAAGGGACTTTTTTTTTTTTCATTTTTCTTGTAAAGAGAAGATTCAGAGTTGTGACTGGGGCTTAGAGTGAACTGATTCCTCTAAAGTCAACAGCAAAATCCCCTTTGATTTCAACTGAGCCAGTATTTCACTATTAGAGTTTTATACTCCCCAGACCACCATCATCACCTCAAATAGCCATTTTTTAAAAAAAATGTTTTTTTTAATCATCTTAATTATATAAATGAGTTACAATGGCCAAAAAGTAATCTTTCTAGATAAAGTCTTGTCTACGTGAGAAAAAAAATTTTCAGTGTATCTTTATTTCCACCACACCAAACTGGTTAGCTACTTGCCAACAGCAACTGAGGATGACAAATTTAGGCCAGGCTTGACATAAGTAACTTGACATATGTAACTTGCCTCATTTCTTAGTGACCCTGACCTGGAAAGTGAAGTAGTCATAACAAGCAGTATTCTGGAGTCAGGATGACTAAGACCAGCAGGAACATCTTAAACAAGCCTAAATGTAAGATAAGAGGTCAGATTATGCATGAACAGCACATGGACAGAGCACGCCGTACAGGGATTGGTTCCTGAAAATTAACTAACCCATTTATGAAGTGTATGATGCAATCTATAGATAAGAACAAGAGTTGGCAGAAATATATATAAGAAATAAATGAAAGTTTTGTTGTATAACTCTGGATTTGTAATGTATTCTGCATCCACCCCCTATGATTGAGTCTGATCAACTCAATGAAGTTTTGCTAAGTGCCAGATAAAGGAACCCAAGTGATAAGACTGGGGTTAAACTGAGTTTTTGGGAAACCGAGTGGTAGAAGTTTTGCGGAAACCCCAACATAGTGCTGTGACGGAGACTCCATTAATCTGTAGCAGATAATGCATAGTTTATTATACGTGTGGTTTTACTGTCAAGGATCACAACCCAGCAATTAAGCAATGGCATTGGAAAGGTTTAAATTTAAGGAGGCTTTCAAGGTACTGGAGGAATGGAGTAGATCTAACTGAGGTCCTGAAGGACTCCCCGGGGAAGTATTAGTGGCAGCCTGAGACTGGATAGAAAAGGAACTCCAACGAGTAGTGCTAAATAAAATTGTACATAAGGAAATTGTACATGCAAAGACCCCCTTGCATTTAAGTCTGATAAACTCAGGGTAGCTTTGCTGTATGCCAAATAAAGGAACTTAAGTAACAAGACTGAACACAAGTATCAGAGGGGTAGCCATGTTAGTTTGGATCTGTAAAAGCACCAAAAAGTCCTGTGGCACCTTATAGACTAACAGACGTATTGGAGCATGAGCTTTCGTAGGTGAATACCCACTTCATCGGACGCACGTCTGAAACAGAGTTTTGGGGGAACCAAGTGGAAGAGGACATAGGGAAATCGCAACAAGAGGCTTCCAGATGGTGATGGCACACTTGTTTCCATATTGAAGGTTGAGCTCTCCACAGATTTCCAGTGTAAAATATTACTATTATGCAGTGTGATATCTCAACAGCAATAAATGCTAAAAACGTGGCTCTGTACTGCTGGGACAAAATATAGGAATATATGGACACACATTTTTCTAAACAGATTATAATTACACAGATGCAAATGACAGGTTTAGGCACCCAGATATATTGGAGGGAGATAATTAGAAATATAAATGCAAACACTTGCACTTGCAATTAAATATGGGTGAAAAAATTTTGTTCATAACAGTGGCAGTGTGGTTGAGACAACTATAAAAGTTTGCCCCTAAAATCCTGCTTTCGATATACATGGATGTCATTGTAAAGAGAACTAAAGGTGATCAACTTCCCCCACCAATTGACTTTTTAAATGTTTCTCCATGTTACATGTAGCATGCATAACTATCTCAAATTCTGCTAACTCCACTGATTTCAGTGGGACTACTCATGGATTAAGCTATAACTTAGTATGAGTTGCCAAATCAAGCCCTTAGATTGTAAACTGCTTAGGGCAAGGACTGTTGCCAACTTATTGTCCTTGTAAAGCACCAGCCAGCCCAGAGCAAAAATATTAAAAATTAACAGACTATTATCCAATTCAGTAGCAACCACATAAACCTTGACTTAATATGTGTGAAACCGCATAAGAAGTCTGTGGCAGGGCCAGGTATATAACTACAGCTGGTCAGGATATAGGTGGGAAAGGCAGTCTGTGGAAAATTTCAACTTTTTGACAAAAAGTCAAAAGTATTCCATGGAAAGCAGATACTTCTTGGGAAAAAAATTCATTTAGTCAAAAACCCAATTTCCATCCAAAAACAGTTTTGAAGGAAAATTTTCAGTCAGTCCTGCTGAACTCAACTCCTTGCTTCCAATTCAGTGCCATAAACACAAGAGAACATTCCTCATTTCTTACAACTGTGCCTCATTCACTGTCCACCGTATGCAATGAATGAAGTATAGATCCTGCAAAAAAGTGGTATCTTATGTAATTAGAGACTGTTGGTAAAATTTTCAGAAGCACCCAAGTGACTTAGGACCCTAAGTCCCATTGACTTTCCTAAGTTCCGAAATCACTTTTGAAAATGGGAGATAATTAATCCCTTAGGCACTAGTAAAAAGTCCACCCTCCATCGTAGGATATAGAAACACATGGGGCTGGATCAAGGTGCGCAGACAAGCTTACTTCTGAGCATTTCCTAATTTTGGAGTGTTTCATTGCCATATTATGTCCAATCTAATGGTCACTTTCCCCCACAGGAGTTGTCAAGCATAACTGCATACCAGAATTCTCCCTCCCAATGAATCTCAGTATTTTGGATTACTTTCAACACCATAGTCACCCTTATGGAGTACAGTGTATTTTACTGCTGCATGACAGATGCAGACTAAAAATTCTAGATTGCCCATATCAGGGCAGTAGCACTTCAGAGATGATGAGTCTGTGGGAAAATGAAAAAGCCAGCACAGGTCACACAGAAACAATTTCCTCTGCAGCCAAATCATCTATGAGGTAAAATCTGATGTTGCAGCCATGGTACCACATGCACATGACGAGTCAAGGTAAGGGTATCTTACAGGGAAAAGGAAAATGACTGCTAAAATGAAGTGAGGGTGAAAGCTGAAAGAGCTGGGCCAACCATAATCTAAAGGCCTTGCCATAGTCTACACTCAGGGTTTTATCATGGAGAACGGAAGACCACACAGCTGGAATAAAGCAGGATTAACAGGAATATGGGGAACTTTAAACGTTCTTTTGCTCATGCTGTGATCCTTGCCTATTTGTATTAGTTTTTTATTTGGTTGATTAAACTCTTAAGCAGCTTTGCTTACATTTCAGAACAGGTCCTTCAATGCTAAAGAGAACATTTTATATTTAATCTGTTTTCCCTTCTTGCTTTCCATTCATTCTTGATATATTTTTACATAAAAATAAATTACAAACTAAGATAGACAAGGGGACATCACTAGCTGATCTTGCCTCTTTAAAAAGGGCTGTATTTATGGGGAGGAATATGTTTAAAAATATATATGTGAAATGAACGAGAACACATTTGAAAAGTGTACACGATGTGTATGATTATGAAAGAAATGTACTTTGCATTCATGAAACAGAACAAGCAAGATTCAAGCAAGCACAAATTTGGAGATGAAAATCTAATATGCACAAAGAGTAGTGACTTTTTATGTTCCGAAAAGGACTGATGTCATAGCAGACAAAATTCATGGAGGTCTTCATTTATGGCAGTATTTCAGGATACATTCTTGCAAATGCTGAAACATGCAAGTAACTTTATTCATATTCTCTGATAAGTAAACAGTTCATTTCACTTAAGTTTCTGGCATGCATGTTTGCAAAAATCAGGCTTTTATTTGCCATTTAATTGTCCTTCTGCAAAATATACAAAAGAAAGACTCATGAAAGAGAAACATACCTTAGACAAAAGTAGGCTGCCCTGTATATTTACAAAAAAAATCCTTCAACTCCTCCCCCATATTTCTTTCAAAAAATGTAGCTTTCAGAAAGAAAAATAAATTACAAAGGGTGTCTTTTGCTAAAGCTAAATCTCTATGCATCATAATATAAAAGATTTTAAAGTTTAATAGTTCCCTATTATGCATTTGCAATTAATCAGATAGGACTTTTTTGTGTGGAATCAGTCAAGTCTCAGTTTCACTTAGGAGAACTAACTGAGTGAGTTAACTTACATATACTTAACTTCTTGTCCTAGCAACACAGAAAGAAAGACTAGAGGCAATGGATGTGGTTTAATTAGGTTGCAACTTTATTTACTTAATGTATCTGGGAATACTCAGTGACACATTGTTCAGTGCAGGTTCCTTCTGTCATGCTGTCTAGAGTGGTTCACAAGCAAGGACACCAACCTCAGGGCAGACTGTTAAGAAGCAGGGCACAAACTCCAAACTGGTTCTGAGTTCTATAATTAGATTTCACCAACCCAGTAACATGTGTAAATTCCTCAGGCATTATACAGCCTTAAAATGGACTCACAGACAGTCCCTTTGGGCAATCTGCTCTATCTTGGCAAATCCTCACGAAAAACTAAATTTAAAGCTGAGTATCCTCTGAGAGCAAACTGGAAATTTCATAATTGAATAAAAACACTGCAAATTTTGAACTGAGCCTTTTACAACCAAACAGGCAATTCTGATGTGCACCGCTGATTAGTTATAAAACTCATCCAATGAGAAAATAAAAACAATACCAAGTGACTTTTATAACTATCCAACACAATGCCGAGTTAAAATATTTCCAATTGTTTGCAAATAGTCACAGAGAATTATTCACTGAAGAAACTGACTAATAATTTTGAATGACGAATAAATTCAAGAATTTCATAATTTATTCATGGGCATTTCACAAAAAAGCAGCCACACAAAATTCATCTCCATGCATTACTCATACAGTTTTCTCCCTGTTGGAAATAATATATATTTCTAATAATATCAAAACCTGTCAATGGTTCAACTGCTGGTGTGCTATGAACATAGCCTACCATCTTCACTAATACTGTCTCATTGTTTCCTTATACTCCCTCAGGGCAGTATATCCATCTGTTCTCTCGTCTTATTCTTAGACTGAAAGCTCTTTGGGACACGGACCGTATTTTTGTTCTGTGTTTGTGCAGCACTTAGCACAGTGGAGCTGTAGCCCCAGACTGGGGCTCCTAGATACTACAATAACAATAAATAATAATATCTCCTCCCATCAAACTTCTGAATTCCTGATCTGTGATGTTAAATCTGCTCTATAGAAAGTTACTGCAGCCTCATGAGTACAAAATTATAAATGTACTGAGCATAGAATTATAAGGAGAAGGAAGACTGTAAGGCGATAAGCATTGGTTGAGCTCATTCAGGAACTGAAGATGTGCATCTTCTGATCCTTTAAGCAGACACGTGTATCTCACTATGACAAACAACAGCCATTGGATCAGACAGCTACACAATTTTCCCCCCTAAAACAACGCCTTTCATGTTTGTGGAGTACTTGAACCAAGAATATACGCATGTAGATCATAAAATATCACTTTTTTTTGTTTGTCATACAAAGGTAGATCATAAAAGGATATAGTTCTTTGAAGAATTGCACTCTTTTTACTATTTAACTACATTCGAAAACCCTAGGCCTGGACAATTTTTTTCCTGTCTTTGTGCAGCATCTAGCAGAGTGGGGTCCTGTATGTAAAGACAAATAAATAAATAAATAGTATAATTTCATTGATTTTAGTAGGATGACTCTTCATCTCTATTGTGTGAGATGAAAATCAAGCCCAAAGGACTTACAGTATACTAACAAGCAACAAAGAGTCCTGTGGCACCTTAAAGACTAATAGATGTATTGGAGCATAAGCTTTCGTGGGTGAATATCCACTTCATCACACGCATGTGAAAGCTTATGCTCCAATACATTTATTAGTCTATAAGGTGCCACAGGACTCTTTGTTGCTTTTTAAAGATCCAGACTAACACGGCTATCCCTCTGATAGTATACTAACAGTTCCATTACTGTCACAGACATCTGATAGATTCTGTATGCCTGCAGTTATTTTTCATCACTTTTCTATGAAACAATGTACTCATTTTTCATATCTGCACATTCAATTTTATCAATTTAAAATCTTGCTATGCAATAGCTCTACTTTCTTGGATAATAATAAACAACAACCGTAATCATTAGGAAATGCCCGTGTTATAGTTAAATATAATCAAATACAGTTCTTGAAAAATCCACTTCTCTATTTTCCATTTCTTGGTGAATTGGAGCTTGAGTCCTACATCATGCACCTGTAATGGTGTGTTCCTGAATCTGTAGACGTATCTCCAATGTCTCCGCTCCTCCTCACAGCTTTCCCAAATAGCTGCAGAGTAAAATGAAGACTCCAGCTGGCTTTACTTATTAGGTAAACATGAGCATTAATAATTAAACTAACAAAAATCATTTGTCTTCTTTGGGTGGGAGCAACCTCTTTCTCCCCTCCAGCAACCAGAGCAAAGAATGAGGTTCAACCGTGTCGCATACCTGAGCAAAGCAGAGGCTGACCAAAACACAGAGGCCCCAATCTGGGGCCAACAACAGCACTTTGGTAACCCAGCATCTTCCCTTCTCCCTGTGGCAGGTACTGGGGTTGGGTTTTTCATCAGGCCTTTCCCTGCAGATATCACTGTACTATTCCCTGATTCTCCTCTCCTTTCAGGTATTTCTAATAAAATCATTTGGAATGCACATTGTGTCTTCAAGTTCTGATGAAGAACTAGAATGATGTTAATTCTGAAAGCAATAATCAATCTTGGTTTCGCTTTGATCAATATGTACCTCAAGTCAAAAATCCTGATGCTCACCTCAACAGAAATCATTAGCATCTTAACTGATACTACGGTAAGTCATTACAATAAGTAACAGGTAACAATATGGACAATCAAACTATTATTGTATATACTTTCCAAAAGTCATCATGTTTCACACAGTATCATATGGAGTTATCTCTCACCTTATAGAAACTATATAAAATGTTAGATTCTGCAACGCTGTTTTCTAATGCATCTAATACTTATGCACCTCATATGTATACCTCATCCTAATATTTCAGTTCAGGGGAACTAACCTAAAATTAATTGAAATCAATGGGACTTCAATAGGGTTAGGATTAGTCCCAATTATACTTTAATTCTACATTCCCCCTACTAAAGCCGATTGCTAACCCAATAACCCATGCTATATTCACTTTTCACTTTCATTTGCACAGTAAACATTTTGTCAACTGAGATTTATTTTATTGGCTTACTTACTAGAAGGACCACTCAGATGAAGCATCACTTTGTCACAGAGGTCTGACTATTACCCAATTGCAAAGATGAGCTAAGTAAGACATCAGGAAGTTATGCGACTTGAGTAAAGTCACAGTGGACCTGTGACCCATTTTGCATTGCAAGATCTTTGGTACTTTGTCCTCTCTTACTATTTTACCATACTTTTTCACGATATATTTTGGTCATACAGGTAGAGAGCTATATATAAATAGTCTCAACACGTCTGATTAATGGTGATAAGTATATTCACTTCTACAGCTTCCTTAAAGTGTATACTGTGGAGCCATTTTCAGAGTTTATGGCTGCAGAATGGCTGAAAACCAAGAGGCTTTCACTTTTGGTTATGTAACTGGCATAGCTATAGGTTTTTATTTAGATAACAGTGTTGCTTTAAAATTGAATATTTTTCTTTAAAATCTAATTCTACCTGTTCTGTGGTGTTTTAAACAAAGTTTGGGTGGGTTGTTGGCGAGAAGGAAGAGGACTTCTTTAAGTCTTAAAATGTTATATTTTGTAAAAATGTATATGCTCTCTAAATCTAGGGTACAAAAGGGTTTTTTTGGTTTGTTTTTAATCTTATTACAATGTATGACATTCTATTCTGTTGGATTTAAGATGTTAAGGATTTAAGAGTCTTCTCAGATGTGTAGACCAAATCTTTTTTCTTGAAAATATGTAAGGAGATCCTAGGTAAGTACTGACAAATAGCCTGCATATCAGAAAAGAGGATCAGGCAATCAGCCCTTTCATTTCTTTTTAATCCACAACTTTGAATGGCCTCTGAAATATCACACACTAGATCTCATGCAAAATCTCTAACAAGCATTACATATTCCAACTTATTCCTCTGACAAAGTATTCTAGTTTAACCCTCTCAAAAAGAACACCCACCTCTGCACTGGCAATAGTCAACTCTTCTTCTGATCTTATCATTTCTCCTTGAACAGAGGCAGTATGCAGTACATTCTAAAAATGTTAAGTTAGAAGAAAATGGTCTCCCTTCCTGCCCTGCAACCAGGAAAGAACTCAGGAGTGAAATCCTTCCTCCACTGAGGTCAATGGCAAAACTGCCATTTAGGATTTCTCCTGTTGATATTAGTAGAATTTCTGGTATTACTTTTCCAAAAGTGAATAGGATATGAATGGCCTTTAAAATGCCAAAGAATCTCAAGCATACAATACTGGAAGTTTGTTCCATTGTATCATCTTAAAATCCTTATGTATGCTTTTAGTAATACTCTTCACCAAAACTTTCTTCACTTTTTTATCTTACTAGCATTGATGCCAGAATATAGCTCCTCAAAATCATCAGAAAATTCCACTTACCAAAACTGAATTAAAAGAGGATGTATTCATGCCTGTGCAGTTCCCCTCATGCCTGTACAAATTTAAAGAAAAGATGGAGGACCATTTTTGGAAGTAAGAGATTGTGACTTTTTGCAAGATATATTTTCGTTTCACCTTTTACAAGTTGGATTTTCTCTCTTATTATACTTTGGCTGATGCAACTCAGAGGTAAGTGCTTATAGCATCTGCTTTTCTTGATGGCTGCTATTCTACAAGTCTTGTATCTGCACTGTATTCAGTATAGCTTTAAGTTCCTGGCAGTTCAGACATTTTCAGCAAAGTAACACAAAGAATGGTGTGACTAACTGGGGGAAAAGCTTTCAACTTCATATTCCTTGGCTTTCTGTGACATCATTTTCTCTTAGAGCTGGAAACACCACAATTTTCTACCAGTTACAATGAGAAACAGTGACATACCATGATTTGCAGTTTGTATTCTCCTATAAAGTGCTACTCTGTCTGGATTATGTTTTACAATCACTGTAGCTGAAATAAAATAAGGCTATTTGGCAATTACTAAACTGATAGCGATGTTCCAACTCCTAAAAGAAAGACTTCAGCTAAGGTAGTAGAAAAACAATACTTTCTTGAAGAATCAGATTTTCCTCTTCTTTGGGCACTCATTTCCTCATGGCATCTAGGACAACTACGTATTTTTTATTTGTGCTTATTTCAGAATATACTATATCATTTTAGTGGGAAAAAACTAACTTTACACTCCTAATTTTTTTTTTTTGGTGTGACATTCTTTCATCCTTGATTAACTTAAATGATTTCTGTCACCATATTCTTGCATCATTTGTGGTTGATTGTACAGCAAATGTATTCAAGGGACAGACAGCTCACATTAATTCTGGATTTTATTTACTGCTGTGCAGAAAGTTTAATCATATTAAACATTTTACTGTTGGTAATACTCCTAGTACATAGCAGCGGCAACACACCTAATCTACATCTTCTCTTCTTCTATTTGATGAAGTCCATAAGATAAGCCACTCATTTTAATTACAAGATGTGGCTAACTCCCCATCTCCTTACCAGAATGCTGTTTTTTAAGCCGTATGATTCACTGGTGTCATGGGAGAAAGAGTATTTTTCTAGTCTTGGCCCAATGCTCTAAGACATTTGCACAAGGGTAAAAAAGGAAGCTGCATAAACTTTAGTCCTGATTTTCTTGAACAAATAGGGAAGGGTAATCAGTGATGAGGGAGCTTCATCTAGCAAAAGAAGGTCTCTTCTGTCTCAATAAGGGTTAGTTTTTCTACCCAACTGTTTGAAGAAATTAAGAACCCACTAGATGTTGCCAATCATGGCACAAGTATGCGCCCCAAGGAGATATCTATAAGTAACAAATGAAACTTCAGTAACGAATTCTCAGTCTCTCGCATAGGACAGATAAAATCATTACATAAAACCTGAAGGCAAAACTGAAGACTTTTTTTTATTTTCTTTTCCATATTTAGAGTAGTAGAAGAGGCATGGCTTATAACATCATAGCAATTCTATATTAAGGTTGCAGACAGTACTCACTTCAAATTATCTCTATGTTTTTCGTCTTTTGGTTTTTTTTATTTTTTTTTACATTTACACGGACACAGAGAATCTATATCATATAAAGAAAGGGTCAATTGGTTGTTTCCTCCATTACAGATTGAAAGCAAGACAACACTGTGCAAGGAAATCCGTAATCAAAAACTAACACAGAGACAGGCTCTATTTCTATATCATTTTAAATGGAGTATGAGAGTTCAAAATAACTTCTGAATTGACAATGAAGACAAGAAAAGAGTTTGTTGTACAAAACTGCAAGGAATGTCCATCCATATTAAGATTTTTTGCATCATAAAAAGAACATTAAAAAAAATCCTTCTTTATAAAATTCTGATACAATAAAATAATTATAGGCAGCCCCAAAATACTAATCTGAGTCACTAAACTTCTTCCCCAAAGGTACCATTTTCTAGAGACAGCACAGTACTTTTAAACTGATATGATACACTGCAGCATCCACAGCAGTTTGGTAGGTTTTGAGTATCATGTTAACCAAACTATACTCCAGTCTCCAAACACCATTGAGGACAGAGAAACCTAAAGCTTTTCCTACTAGTGCAATTCATATCTCCTATAAGAGTCAAAGTTAGAAGAATTAAGAAAGCAAAATGAAGCTCAAACTCTTGTGCCAGTGGAAACAAGCTCTCTAACATGACCTGGCAAGAGAAATCCAACCAGAAAGCAATGAAGCAAATTAATTTCTTGACACTATACAAGCTGATATCATAGTTGAAGTCTGTGGTTTAGGGCCTGGTCTACACTATGCATTTAAACCGATTTTAGCAGCGTTAAACCGATTTAATGCTGTACCCGTCCACACAACAAGGCCCTTTATATCGATATAAAGGGCTCTTTAAATCGGTTTCTGTACTCCTCCCCAACAAGAGGAGTAGCGCTAAAATCAGTATTACCATATCGGATTAGGGTTAGTGTGGCTGCAAATTGACGGTATTGGCCTCCGGGCGGTATCCCACAATGCACCACTGTGACGTTCTGGCAGCATTCTGAACTCGGATGGCAGTGGCCAGGTAAACAGGAAGCCCGCAAAATTTTGAATTTCATTTCCTGTTTGCCCAGCTCTGACCAGCACGGGTGGCGATGCAGTCCCAAATCCAAAAAAGAGCTCCAGCATGGACCGTACGGGAGATACTGGATCTGATCTCTCTATCGGAACAAATTCTGTTCTATCAGAGCTCCGTTACAGAAGACGAAATGCTAAAGCGTTGAAAAAAATCTCCAGGCTACACAGTGCTGCGTGACAAGCGTAACGGAAAGCCAAGAATCAAATGGATGCTCATGGAGGGAGGGAGCGGGTACTGAGGACTCCAGCTATCCACAGTCCACAGCAGTCTCGAAAAATATTTACATTCTTGGCTGAGCTCCAATGCCTGTAGGTTCAAACACATGTGCTGGCGTGGTACAGGGTAAGCTTGACAATTACTACCTCCCGCCCCACGTGAAAAGGGAAAGAATAGTTTCTTGACTTCTTTCAATGTCACCTATGTCTACTGAATGCTGCTGTGAGAACACAATGCTGCGGCAGTGAAGAGCAGTATCCGCTCCCCTCCTCTCCCCGTGGCAGATGGTGCAGTAGTACTGTAGCCATCCTGTCATCAGCCGTGAGTGCTCCTGGCTGGCCCTAGGTGAGGCTGGCCGGGGCACCTGGAAAAAATAGGAATGATTCTGGTCGTTCCAGTAGATAGTACAGAACAGCTGGTAACCATCCTCATCATAGCAACTGGGGCTGAGCTCCATCAGCACTTCCTTTCTGTGTAAAGAAAAGATCTGTACTGCCTGGATCACATAGCAGCGGGATGCTGGGCGCCTCCCACCCGCACTGTCTAATGTCCTACTGGACTGTCATAGGCGGGATGCTGGCTCCCTCTCCCCCACAGCCGCTTAATGTTCTGCCTGGACTGTCATAGCAGTGGAGGCTGCCTCCCCCTCATTTTATCTCACTAACAAGTCATTGTTTCTTATTCCTGCCATCTTTATAACTTCATGAAACAAATGGGGGGACACTGCCACGGTAGCCCAGGAAGGTTGGGGGAGGGGGAAGTAATGGGTGGGAGTTGTTCCAGGGGCACCCCCGTGAATGGCATGGAGCTCATCATTTCTGCGGATCTGTGCTCTCTGATACACTGGTTCTCTAGTACACTTGCCCCATATTCTAGGCAGGACTGACTCTATTTTTAGAAACCATAAAGGAGGGATTGACTCGGGGAGTCATTCCCAGTTTTGCCTTTGCGCCCCCGGCCGACCTCAGCCTGGGGCACCCATGATAGCAGCAGACAGTACAGAACGACAGATAACCATCATCTTACTGCTAATTTACAATGGCAGCAGACGGTACAGAACGACTGATAACTGTCTCTGCTATCATGCAAAAGCAAAGGAATGCTGCTGTGTAGCGCTGCCGTAACGCCTCTGTTAGCGGCATCCAGTACACATACAGTGACAGTAAAAAAAAAGCTGAACGGGCTCCATGGTTGCCGTGCTATGACGTCTGCCAGGGCAATCCAGGGAAAAAGGGCACGAAATGATTGTCTGCTGTTGTTTTCCCGGAAGAAGGAATGAGTGACGACATTTTCCCAGAACCACCCGCGACAATGATTTTTGTCCCATTAGGCACTGGGATCTCAACCCAGAATTCCAAGGGGTGGGGGAGACTGCGGGAACTATGGGATAGCTATAGATTAGCTACCCACAGTGCAACGCTCCGGAAATCAACGCTAGCCTCGGACCCTGGACGCACACCGCTGAATTAATGTGCTTAGTGTGGCCACATGCACTCGACTTTATACAATCTGTTTTACAAAACCGGTTTATGTAAAATCGGAATGATCCCGTAGTGTAGACATACCCTAGGACTTCTTTTGTAATCTTCATTGAAGCTAAGTAATCATATAGCAGCATCCATTAGGAATGTGTTCCACCATCATGGATGGTGACCTGGTTTTGCTAATGCACACTTCCATTCTCTCCTGGTTGTAACCTATCTAGCATGAAAACTATGAAACTTCGGAAACTACTACTAGTTGGGATGTAAATACAGTTTAAAAAGTTAACCATTTAAATTATTTAAAAATAGTTCATTTAAACAGTTACTCGGTTAAGCAGCTGGGGTTCATCGCTGGCCAGCACAGCTGGGTCTGAGGCAGATCCAGCCGGGGACGCTGGGGCCGGCCCGGGGATTAATGGTTAAGGCGGGTTAACCAGTAAGACTAATAATAGAATCATAGAAGATTAGGGTTGAAAAAGACCTCAGGAGGTCATTTAGTCCAACCCCCTGCTCAAAGTAGCACCAACCCCAATAAATCATCCCAGCCAGGGATTTGTCAAGCCAGGCTTTAAAAGCCTCTAAGGACAGAGATTCCACTATCTCCCTAGGTAACCCATTCCAGTGTTTCACCACCCTCCTGGTGAAATAGTTTTTCCTAATAACTAACCTACACCTCCCCCACTGCAACTTGAGATCATTGCTTCTTGTTCTGTCATCTGCCACCGCTGAGAACTGCAGAGCTCCATTCTCTTTGGAACCCCCCTTCAGGGAGTTAAAGGCTGCTATCAAATCCCCCTTCACTCTTCTCTTCTGCAGACTAAATAAACCCAGTTCCCTCAGCCTCTCCTTGTAAATCATGTGCCCCAGCTCCATAGCCATTTTTATTGCCCTCCGCTGGAATCTCTCCAGTTTGTCCACATCCTTTCTATAGTGGGCGCACCAAAACTGAATGCAATACTCCAGGTGTGGCCTCTCCAGTGCCAAATGGAGGGGAATAATCACTTCCCTTTATCTGTGGGCAGTACTCCTACTAATGTAGCCTAGTATGCCATTAGCCTTCTCTGCAACAAGAGCACACAGTTGACTCATATCCAGCTTCTTGTCCACTGTAATCCAAAGGTCCTTTTCTGCAGAACTGCCGCTTAGCCAGTCGGTCCCCAGCCTGCAGCAGTGCATGGGATTCTTCTGTCCTAAGTGCAGGACTCTGCACTTGTCCTTGTTGAACCTCATCAGATTTCTTTTGGCCCAATCCTCCAATTTGTCTAGGTCACTCTAGACCCTATCCCTACCCTCCAGTGTATCTACCTCTCCCCTCACCTTAGTGTCATCCACGACTTGCTGACGGTGCAATCCATCCCATCATCCATATCATTATTGAAGATGTTGAACAAATCCAGCCCCAGGACAGACCCCTGGGGCACTCTACTTGATACCGGCTGCCAGCCAGACATCGAGCCGTTGATCTAGCCAGCTTTCTGTCCACCTCATAGTCCATTAATCCAATCTATACTTCTTTAACTTGCTGGGAGAGACTGTATCACAAGTTTTGCTAAAGTCAAAATATATCACATCCACCGCTTTCCCCATATCCACAGAGCCAGTTATCTCATCACAGAAGGAAATCAGGTTGGTCAGGCATGACTTCCCTTGGTGAATCCATGCTGACTGTTCCTGATCACCTTCCTCTCCTCCAAGTGCTTCAAAATGGATTCCTTGAGGATCTGCTCCATGATTTTTGCAAGGGACTGAGGTGAGGCTGACTGGTCTGTAGTTCCCTGGATTCTCCTTCTTCTCTTTTTAAAAAATGGGCACTATATTTGCCTTTTTCCAATCATCTGGGACCTTCCCAGATCACCATGAGTTTTCACAGATAATGGCTAATGGCTCTGCAATCACATCAGCCAACTCCCTCAGCACCCTGGGATGCATTAGATTCGACTTCATGGACTTGTGTATGTCCAGCTTTTCTAAATAGTCCTTAGCCTGTCCTTTCACCACTGAGGGCTGCTTACCTCCTCCCCATCTATGCTGCCCAGTACAGTAGTCTGGGAGCTGACCTTCTCTGTGAAGACCAAGGCAAAAAAAAAAAAAAGCATTGAGTACTTCAGCTTTTTACACATCATCTATCACTAGGTTGCCTCCCCCATTCAGCAAGGATCCTATGCTTTGCCTGACCTTCTTCTTGTTGCTAACATACCTGTAGAAACCCTTCTTGTTACCAGTTAACATTTCACATCCCTAACTGCCTAGTACAGAATGCAACAGTGCATCTGCTTAGGAGTAAAGGCTTGCTCTGAACACATCAAACCTGCTTTTCTTCTTACTATGTTGGCTTCCCATGAAATACTGTAAAAAATTCAGAAGTTTGGTCTTCATCTTCAAATATTCTAATGATCAAGTCCCAGGATAGTTAGAGATTGTGTCCAAGTCCATAGTCAAGAACATCACCATAAACTGTGCTCCTTTGGCACAATGAAACTGTTAACTGGAAAGGTAAGCCCATTTGTGCAGGAGACAGATGAAATCATAAGAATGTTCTTAGGATTTGAGTTCAACATCCTATGAATATTTAATTAAAGTCCCTTTTATTTAGAGTTGTTTTTACGTCATCACCAGTTGTTCAGGGAAAACCAATTTGGTGTATTATTATAATTTTTATTCAGGAGCACTAATAGCTACAAAGTTAGATAACTTCTTATATTTCCCAAAAATAGCAGACAATACAATAATGAATATTGATATTAGAATATAAATCAGGTTAGTCAAATCAGGGAGTTGACAATAATACAACTTATAATTGGATAACTACAAAAATAACAATTTAAGATCAACAACTGGTGAAGTTATTACCTGAACACTATGGGTTTATAAGCATGTACTATTAACAGCCCCACATACACACATGCATATGTATGTACACTTGCATGTGCACACACTTAAAAGAGGCTGGGACACATCTTTCCTAGCAAGCATCCCTACACAGGGGTTCAAATGTTCTGTTAAAGAGATAAAAAAATTAAGCTATTTAGTAAAAGCAAAAGTAACAGCTCTTAATTTGCTTGTCTTGCAGAGCTTCAGAGTCAACCAGGAACTACAGTTGGGGAATCAGGCAATGTCTTCTAGCCCGGGTACCATCAAGATAGCATTGTTCTCCAGTCATCTGGCTGGTCTTCGATGTCTGTGTCTCTATTTTCCTTAGAAGAGGAAGTATGAACATTAACCATTGATTTGTCATTGGGCTAACCTTGAGAGATGCACAAATCTTCCTTGTTTATCTGGTCTTCTGTGGGTGAAACTCAAGCTGGTATCATACCATAGGACCTCCCCTGTGATCTCTTGATCGAATCAGGGCATCACAGTTTTCTCAGCCCAGCTGCATCATTGAGTCCCAATTAGGCAGTCATTCTGACTCTTGGTCCACTTTGCGGGTTCTTCTTTTAAGGTACTGCTTCTTAGTCACATCCACAAGTCTGTGTTTGTCCCAAATAAGCAACACTGAAGGAATAACGGGAGGTGACAACTCCATCAAGATGATTTCAACCCCTTGTGTCTAGGTGAACAACTGAGACTCTTCAATGGCCTCTTGACCATAGGAATCTGTTGTTTTTCTTGTCATAATTTATGACCCATAGTCCTCTGATTTACAAAATAACTAAAATACAAAAGTAGTTCATTACTTGTTCGCACATCTCATGATTATATTTCCTCAAGACAGATAAGGAGAACTGGTCTGATGTGGTCTGAATTCAACCAGATGAAATTCAATAAAGACAAGCACAAAGTACTTCACTGAGAAAAGAAAAATCAAATGCACAACTACAAAATGAGGAATAATTGCATAGCGACATTACTGCTGAAAAGAATATGGTGGCTACAATGAATCAGAGTCAACATTGTGATACAGTTGCAAAAAAGGCTAATATGATTCTGGGATGTGTTAATAGGAGTGTTGTATATAGCTGTCCTACTCTACTTGGCATTGGTGAGGCCTCAGCTGGAATACTGTGTCCAATTCTGTGCATCACACTTTAGGAAAGATCTAGACAAATTGGAGAGTCCAGAGGAGAGCAACAAAACTGATAAAAGGTTTAGATATCCTGACTTATGAGAAAAGGTTAACAAAACTGGGGATGTTCAGTCTTGAGAAAAAAGACTGAGGGGGAATCTGACAATAGTCTTAATTTATGTTAAGGAATGTTAAAAAGAGGACAGTGAACAATTGCTCTCCATTTCATCATGGGCGGCGGGTGAACACACCACTGGGGGAGGCTAGCCCCTGTCCCCTCTTTGTTGTACTCAAAGTACTATACGGGATCTTTTCAGGGAGGATAAGGCAAAACGCCACATTTATTAGTAATACAGGTTTAATTAACACTTTATCATATGCATATGATATATTACAGACACATAGATCTCATGCAAAATCTATAACAAGCATTACATATTCCAACTTATTCCTCTGACAAAGTATTCTAGTGCAATCAATAACCCTCTCAAAAAGACACCCCCTCTGCACTGGCAATAGTCAACTCTTTCTTCTGATCTTATTCATTCTTCCTTGACCAGAGGCAGTTGCAGTACATTTCTAAAAATGTTAAGTTAGAAGAAAAGGTCTCCCTTCCTGCCTGCACCAGAAAGGAACTCAGAGTGAAATCTTCTCCACTGAGGTCAATGGCTCCAAACTGCCATTTAGGATTCTTCCTGTTGATATTCGTAGAATTTTCTGTTTACTTTTTCAAAAGTGGAAATAGGATATGAATGGCTTTAAAATGCACAGAATCTCAAGCATACAATACTGGAAAGTTTGTTCCATGTATATTCTTTAAATCCGTTATGTATGCTTTTAGTAATACTCTCACCAAACTTTTCTTCACTTTTTTTATATTACTAGCATTTTGATGCCAGAATATAGCCCTCCGTCAAAATCATCAGAAAATTCCACTTACAAAACTGATTAAAAAGAGGATGTATTCATGCCTGCTGCGTTCCCTCATGCCTGCTACAAATTTAAAGAAAGATGGAGGACCATTTTGGAAGTAAGAGATTGTGACTTTTTGCAAGATATATTTTCTTTTCACCTTTACAAGTTGGATTTTCTCTCTTATTATTACTTTGGCTGATGCAACTCAGAGGTAAGTGCTTATAGTATCTGCTTTTCTTGAGTTGGCTGCTATTCTACAAGTCTTGTATCTTCCACTGTATTCAGTATAGGCTTTAAGTTCCTGGCAGTTCAGGACATTTTCAGCAAAGTAACACAAAGATGGGTGTGACTAACATGGGGGAAAAGCTTTCAACTTCATATTCCTGGCTTTCTTGTGACTCATTTTCTCTTAGAGTGAAACACCACAATTTTTACCAGTTACAATGAGGAAAACAGTGACATACCCATGATTGCAGTTTGTATTCTCCTATAAAGTTGCTACTCTGTCTGGATTATGTTTTACAATCACTGTAGCTGAAATAAAATAAGGCTATTTGGCAATTTACTAAACTGGATAGCGATGTTCCAACTCCTAAAAGAAAGACTTCAGCTAAGGTAGTAGAAACAATACTTCTTGAAGAATCGATTTTCCTCTTTCTTTGGGCAACTCGATTTCTCATGGCATCTAGGACAACTACGTATTTTTTATTTGTTGCTTGATTTCAGATATTAGTATATCATTTTAGGTGGGAAAAACTAACTTTACACTCCTAATTTTTTTTTTGGTGTGACATTCTTTCAATCCTTGATTACTTAAATGATTTCTGTCACCATATTCTTGCATCATTATGTGGATTGATTGTACAGCAATGTATTCAGGGACAGACAGCTCACATTAATCTGGATTTTATTTACTGCTGTGCAGGAAAGGTTTAATCATATTAAACATTTTACTGTTGGTAATACTCCTGTGTACATAGCAGTGGCAACACACCTAATCTACATTTTCTTCTCTCTTCTATTTGATGAAGTCCTGAAGATAAAGCCACTCATTTTAATTACAAGATTGTGGCTACTCCCATTCTCCTTACAGAAATGCTGTTTTTTTTAAGCCGTATGATTCACTTGAGTGTCATGGGAGAAAAGTATTTTTCTAGTTTGCCAATGCTCTAAGACATTTTGACACAGGGTAAAAAAAAGAAGCTGCATAACTTTGTCCTGATTTTCTTGAACCAAATAGGGAATGAAGCAGTGATGAGGGAGCTTCATCTAGAAAAGAGCGTCTTCTTCTGTCTCATAAAGGTTAGTTTTTCTACCCAACTGTTTGAGAAATATAAGAACCCACTAGATGTTGCCATCATGGCACAAGTATGCGCCCCAGGAGATATCTATAAGTAACACTGAAACTTCAGTAAACGAATTCTCAGTCTTCTCGCATAGGACAGATAAATCATTACATAAAACCTAGGAAAACTGAAGACTTTTTTATTATGTTCTTTATCCATATTTAGAGTAGTAGAAGAGGCATGGCTTATAACATCATAGCAATTCTTATGTTAAGGTTGCAGACAGTACTCACCTTCAAATTATCTTCTATGTTTTTCTCTTTTGGTTTTTTTATTTTTTTTACATTACACGACACCAGAGATCATATATCATATAAAGGAAAGGGTCAATGTTGTTTCCTCCTTTACAGATTGAAAGCAAGACACATGGTGCAAGGAACTCGTAATCAAAACTAACACAGAGAAGGCTCTTTTCTATATCATTTTAAATGGAGTATGAGAGTTCAAAATAACTTCTGAATTGACAATTGAAGACAAGAAAAGAGTTTTGTTGCTACAAAACTGCCAGGAATGTCCATCCATATATAGATTTTTTGCATCATAAAAAAGAAACATTAAAAAAATCCTTCTTTTATAAAATTCTGATACAATAAATAATTATAGGCAGCCCAAAATACTTAATCTTGAGTCACTAAACTTCTTCCCCAAAGGTACCATTTTCTAGAGCAGCACAGTACTTTACTGATAATGATACACTGCCAGCATCCACAGCAGTTTGGTAGTTTTGAGGTATCATTGTTTAACCAAACTATACTCCAGTCCCAAACACCATTGAGGACAGAGAAAACCTAAAGCTTTTCCTACTAGTTGCAATCATATCTCCTATAAGAGTCAAGTTGAGAAGAATTAAGAAAGCAAAATGAAGCTCAACTCTTGTTGCCAGTTGGAAACAAGCTCTCTAACATGGACCCTGGCAAGAGAAATCAACAGATCAATGAAGCAATTTAATTTCTTGACACTATACAAGCTGATATCATAGTTGAAGTTGTGGTTAGGGCCTGGTCCTACACTATGCATTTACCGATTTTAGCAGCGTTAAACGTTTTATGCTGTACCCGTCCACACAACAGCCCTTTATATCGATATAAAGGGCTCTTTAAATTCGGTTTCTGTACTCCTCCCCAACAGAGGAGTAGCGCTAAAATCAGTTATTACCATATGGATTAGGTGTTAGTGTGTGCAAATTGACGGTATGGCCTCGGGCGCGTATCCCACAATGCACCACTGTGACGTTCTGGCAGCATTCTGAACTCGGATGGCAGTGGGCCAGGTAAACAGGGAAAGGCCCCGCAAAATTTTGAATTTCATTTCCTGTTTGCCCAGCTCTGACCAAGCACGGGTGGCGATGCCAGTCCCAAATCCAAAAAAGGCTCCCAGCATGGACCGTACGGGAGATACTGGATCTGATCTCTCTATCGGAAACAAATTCTGTTCTATCAGAGCTCCGTTTACAGAGACGAATGCTTAAGCGCTTGAAAAAAATCTCCAGGCTACACAGTGCTGCGTGACAAGCGTTAACGGAGCCAAGAATCAAATGGGTGCTTCATGGAGGGAGGGAGCGGGTACTTGAGGACTCAGCTATCCACAGTCCCAAGGCGTCTCGAAAAATATTTACATTCTTGGCTGAGCTCCATTGCCTGTAGGTTCAAACACTGTCTGGCGTGGTACAGGGTATAGCTTGACAATTTACTACCTCCCGCCCCACGTGAAAAGGGAAGAATAGTTTCTGACTTCTTTCAATGGTCACCTATGTCTACTGAATTGCTGCTGGTGGACACAATGCTGCGGCAGTGAGGCAGTATCCGCTCCCCTCCTCTCCCCGGTGGGCAGATGGTGCAGTAGATACTGTAGCCATTTCCTTGTCATAGCCCGTGAGTGCTCCTGGCTGGCCCTAGGTTGAGCTGGCCGGGGGCACCTGGGAAAAATAGGAATGATTCTGGTCGTTCCAGTAGATAGTACAGAACAGGCTTGGTAACCATCCTCATCATAGCAACTGGGGGCTGAGCTCCATCAGCACTTTCCTTTTCCTGTGTAAAAAAAAGATCTGTACTGCCTGGATCAGGCATAGGCAGCGGGGATGCTGGGCGCCTCCCACCGCACTGATTAATGTCCTACTGGGACTGTCATAGGCGGGATGCTGGGCTTCCTCTCCCCCACAGCCGCCTTATGTTCTTGCCTGGACTGTCATAGCAGTGGGAGGCTGCCTCCCCCTCATTTTATCTCATAACAAGTCATGTTTCTTATTCCTGCCATTCTTTATAACTTCATGAAACAAATGGGGGGACACCTGCCACGGTAGCCCAGGAAGGTTGGGGGAGGGGGAATAATGGGTGGGAAGTTGTTCCAGGGGCACCCCCGTGAATGGCCTGGAGCTATCATTTCTGCGGATCTGTGCTCTCTGATACACTGGTTTCTCTAGTACACTTGCCCATTATTCTAGGCAGGACTGACTCTATTCTTTAGTTTCCATAAAGGAGGGATTGACTCGGAGAGTCATTCCCAGTTTTGCCTTGCGCCCCCGGCCGACCTCAGCCTGGGAGCACCCATGATAGCAGCAGACAGGTTTACAGAACGACAGTAACCATCATCTTACTGCCTAATTTTACTAATTGGCAGCAGACGGTACAGAACGACTGATACTGTCTCTGCTATTCATGCAAAAGCAAAGGAAGCTGCTGTTTGTAGCAGCTGCCGTAAGCCTCTGTTGCGGCAGTCAGTACACATTACAGTGACAGTAAAAAAAAAAGCTGAACGGCCCATTGGTTTGCCGTGCGTATGACCGTTTCTGCCAGGGCTCCAGGGAAAAAGGGCACGAAATTGATTTGTCTGCTTTGTTGTTTTCCGGAAGGAAGGAATTGAGTGACGACATTTTTCCCAGAACCACCCGGCGACAATGATTTTTGTCCCATTGGCACTGGTTATCTCGAACCCAGATTCCAAGGGGTGGGGGAGACTGCGGGGAACTATGGGATAGCTATGATTGCTACCCACAGTTGCAACGCTCCGGAATCAACGCTAGCCTCGGACCAATGGACGCACACCGCTGAATTAATGTGGCTTAGTGTGGCCACATGCACTCGACTTTATGACAGCTGGTTTAAAAACCCCGTTTACTGTTAAGAATCGGAATGATTCCCGTAGTTGTAGACATACCCATAGGACTTCTTTTGCTTTAATCTTCATTGAAGCTAAGTAATCAATTATGCGGCATCCATTAGGGATGTGTTCCACCATCATGAGTGGGACCTGGTTTTGCTAATGCACACTTCCCTTCTCTCTGTGTTGTAACCGATCTGCATTGGAAACATGAAACTCCGGAAACTACTACAGTTGGATGTAATACAGTTTTAAAAAGTTAACCATTTAAATTATTTAAACTAGTTCATTTTTAACGTTACTTCGGTTAAGCAGCTGGGGTTCACGCTGGCCAGCACAGCTGGGTCTGAGGCAGATCCAGCCGGGGCGGGCTGGGGGTCCGGCCCGCGGGATTATGGTTAAGCGGGTTAACCAGTAAGCCTAATAATAGACTCATAGAGATTAGGGTTTGAAAAGACCTCAGGAGGTCATTTTGTCCAACCCCTGCTCAAGTAGCCCACCCCATAAACATCCGCAGGGGTTTGTCACAGCCAGGCTTAAAAAGCCTCTAAGGACAAGTTCCACTATTTCCCTAGGGTAACCCAATTCCAGTGTTTCACCACCCTCCTGGTGAAATTAGTTTCCTTATAACTAACCTTAACACCCTCCCCCACATGCAACTTGAGATTCATTGCTTCTTGTTTCTGGTCAATCTTTGCCACCGCTGAGAACTGGCAGAGCTCGCATTCTCTTTTGGAACCCCCCTTTCAGGGGGAGTTAAAGGCTCCTATCAAATCCCCCTCAACTCTTCTCTTCTGCAGACTAATAAACCCAGTTTCCCCTCACCTCTTCCTTGTAAATCATGTGCCCCAGCTCCAATATGCCATTTTTTATTGCCCTCCGCTGGAATCTCTCCAGTTGTCCACATCCTTTGCTATAGGTGGGGCGCACCAAAACTGAATGCAATACTTCCGTGTGCCTCTCCAGTGCCAATGAGGGGAATAATCACTTCCTTTATCTTGGGCAGTACTCCTACTAATGTAGCCTAGTATGCCATTAGCGCTTTCTCTGCAACAAGAGCACACAGTTGACTCAATCCGCTTCTTGTCCACTGTAATCCTTCAGGTCCTTTTTCTGCCAGGAACTGCCGCTTAGCAGTCGGTCCCCAGCCTGCAGCAGTGGCATGGATTTCTTCTGTAACTAAGTGCAGGACTCTGCACTTGTCCTGTTGACCTCATCAGATTTCTTTGGCCCAATCCTCCAATTTTTGTATAGGTCACTCTAGACCCTATCCTACCCTCCAGTGTATCTTACCTCTCCCCTACCTTGTGTCATCCACGACTTGCTGACGGCTGCAATCCATTCCCATCAATCATATCATTATTGAAGATGTTGAACCAAATCCAGCCCCAGGACAGCCCCTTTATCGAGGCACTCTACTTGATACGGCTGCCAGCCAGACATCGAGGCCGTTTGATCTAGCCAGTTTCTCTTATGTCCACCTCATAGTCCATTAATCATCATATACTTCTTTAACTGCTGGAGAGACTGTCATCACAAGTTTTGCTAAAGTCAAAATATTATCACATCCACCGCTTTCCCCATATCCACAGAGCCAGTTATTCTCATCCCAGAAGGAAAATCAGGTTGGTCAGGGCATGACTTTCCCTTTGGTGAATCCATGCTGAGTTCCTGATCACTTTCCTTCTCCTCCAATTTGTGCTTCAAAATGGATTCCTTGGAGGATCTTGCTTCCATGATTTTGCAAGGACTAGGTGAGGCTGACTGGTCTGTAGTTCCCTGGATTCTCCTTCTTCCTCCTTTTTAAAAACATGGGCATTATATTTGCCATTTTTCCAATCATCTGGACTTCCCAGATCACCATGAGTTTTCACAGAAATGGCTAATGGCTCTTGCCATCACATCAAAGCCAACTCCCTTCACACCCTGGGATGCATTAGCATTCGACTTCATGGGACTTTGTGTTATGTCCAGCTTTTTCTAAATAGGTCCTTAGCCTGTTCTTTCACCATCTGGGGCTGCTTACCTCCTTCCCCATCTATGCATGCCCAGTACGTAGTCTGGGGCTGACCTTCCTGTGCAGACCAGGCAAAAAAAAAAAAAAGCATGTGAGTACTTCATCTTTTTTACACATCATCTTCACTAGGTTGCCTCCCCCATTCAGCAAAGATCCTATGCTTTCCTGACCTTCTTCTTGTTGCTAACATTACCTGTTAGAAACCCTTTCTTGTTACCAGTTACATTTCAATCCCAAATGCCCTAGTACAGATGCCACAGTTGGGCATACTGCTTAGAGTAAGGCTTGCTCTGAAACACATCAAACTGCTTTTCTTCTTACTATGTTGGCTTCCATTGAAATACTGTAAAAAAATTCAGAAGTTTGGTCTTCATCTTTCAATTATTTAATGTTCAAGTCCCGGATAGTTTAGAGTGGTGTCCGTCCATGGCAAGGGAACATTCACCTAACTGTGTCTTCTGGGCACAATGGAAAATGTTAACTTGAAGTGAGTGTAAGCGTGGTTGTGCAGAGGGGGGCAGATGAATATCAGAATGTTTTGGATTTGGTGAGTTAAACATCTATTGGAATTATTAAGTCCTTTTATTCTGAGTTGGTTTTTACGCATCACCAGTTGTTAGGAAACCATTTGGTGTTTGATTTATTATATTTTATGTCAGGAGCACTAATATAGCTCAAAGTTAGATCAACTTCGTTTAATGTCTCCAAAATAGCAGACATACAATATATGATTTGATATTAGAATATAATCAGGTTAGTCAATCAGGGAGTTGAGATAATAAATTTAGCTAATGGATACTTACAAAATATACAATTTAAGAATCACAACTGGTGAAGTATTACTGAACACTATTGGTTTATAGCATGTATCATTACAGCCATACACAATCAGTATGTATGCATACACTTGCATGTGCAACACTTAAAGAAGGCTGGGCACATCTTTCTGAGCACGTCCCTACCGGGTGTTCAAATGGTTCTGTTGAGATAAAAATTAAGCTATTTAGTTTAAAGCAAAAGTAACTCTGTTGAATTTGCGTGTCTTGCGAGCTTCAGAGTTCAACCGGAACTACGTATGGGGAATCAGGCAATATGTTTCAGGCCCGGGTACATCAAGGATTAGCTTGTTTCGTCATCTGGCTGCGTCTTCGATGTCTGTGTCTCTATTTTCTTAGAAGAGGAAGTATGAACATTAACCATATGATTTGTCATTGGGCTAACCTTGAGAGATGGACACAAATCTTTCCTTGTTTATCTGGTCTTCTGTGGGTAAACTCAGGCTGGGGGATGGTGCTCTCGCCCATAGCCGTGGGGTGGTTGCTTGAGTCAGACTAATATCACGCTCACTTCTTCGCTTTCTCCGCCTCCAGCTGCATCATTGAGTCCCCAATAGGCAGTCATTCTGACTCTCTCCCGCCTCCAACGTTTGTCAGATCCGCGCTTTTCTTAATCTCTAGACCTTCTGTACCTGCTTGCTCTTCAAGTCCCCACCACAAGTCTGCTCGCTTAACACTCGCCCTCGCTCTGCACACCCATACATGTCCCACTGATAGCAGCGCAGATACCGAGCTCGACACGGCGAGGCCATCTGCACCCAATCCCCACCCACCAGCCGGCTTGATCAACTCGCATCAAGATTTGCAACTTTTGAACCGCTTCCTTACGTGTCAGTGAGCTCTAGCCCACTACCCCAGTATTGACCTGCTTACTTAGAAGCTCGCACTCCTCTTTCACACTCCGAGGCCTCTTGCGCTCGGCACTCTGTTGTCTTTTCTTGTGATTATTTATGTCGCTCTTATCCTCTTGATTACTCACCTCATACCCTAAAATCAACAAACCAGAAAGCTCAGTCTCTCACGGATATGCTGCTTCAGCACATCTCTTCCCTAGTGGGATTAAATCATTTCCTCAACGTCAGGCGATAAGCGAGAACTGGTGATGTTGGTCGCAGTTTCCACCTCAAGAACTGTTCTCGCAACAATACAGAATGCGCACCATAAGCCAGACCCCATGATTTACCTCTCTGCTTCGAGAATAAGTGCACCACTCAACCATGCACACCCACTACAACCTGGAGGAACCCTTGCACCGAGCATATGGCCGACCTTTTGGCTGAAAAGAATTGCACGATGGCTAACTGACATCAGTTAGTCACATTGTGATACAAGATCTCGCCAACAAGGGAGTCTCTCACCTTCCATTAATCTGTTGGGATCCTGTCGCTGCTCAATAGGACGCTCGTTGCTAGTTAGAGCTGTCCCTGTGACTCCTCTGTTGCGCCACTTGGTTAGCATGGTGTGCGCATCCAGCGTGTGATGGGCAAGTACCCTGTGTGGCCAATTCTGGTGTATCGCTCTTTAGCGATAAGGATCGTAGACAGAATTGCCGAGAGTCCTAGCTGGAGTGTGGCAGCAGTCCGAGAATAATGGATGCGCGAGCTTTAGATATCCTGAACTTATGAGAACTCCGACGTCTGACACGAAAACTGGGGATGTTCAGTCTGATAGTATCAAGACTTGAGCGGGGAGGCTGGCACTAGTCTCTGAAGTTTATCGTGAAAGGTCCATGTTTAAAATGGCGGACAGTGTAGACCTCGATAGGTTCCCCTCTCCATTCGCCATCTGCTGAGCTATGTGCGGCGCTGCGGTATTGTGCAAACAGCTATCTCACTGGGCGGCCGCGGCTAGGCACCCTTGTCCCCTTCTTGCAATGTCTTGTACGTGCTCGAGTATGTACCCGGTTTTCTTTTCTCTAGGTGTAGGATGTAGGCGCACATGGTTTAACGACTCGACAGGTTCCTAGTAAGTAGCAGGAGATTTTTCCCAATTTCACTCTTTTATGATACAATATTGTGCATTAATAAGACTTACATTACAGCCATTGCCTTTCATCACATTCGACACACAGGACCAAACACACTCCGTTCTTTGCAGTTGTTATCAACAAGCGTTTGCTCCCTTTAACGTGCACTGGCCAGGTGAGTTAGTATTGGCGGGAGTGAGTTCGCCGCGTCCACGGGCCTCGTATGCCTGTGCCGCTTCGTCCCTTCTAGTTTGCTACCGTGACTGATTGAGCTCTTTTGGAGATTTTAGGACATGGTCCTACCTCCTGTGTTTTTGTAGTGGGCTGACAAGTGCGAGACCCCAGTGGATGCTCTTGCTCAGGACACCTGGGTCCTATGGATGTTACCAGTATAAAATAATTGTCAGTTTAATGTAAGAGCCCACTATCCATCGTATGGTCTAATGGTCTAAATCTCGCGAGAGCAGAGTGCCCAAATCTGGGTCTGTGGTCGTTCTGGTCTGTGTACTGCCTTTTTTTTTCTGGGTGTTGCCAATGGCTGCTTCAAGATGGCGTTTTCTACAGAGGTGCTTGCCTTCTAATCCCTGAGTCGTCAATATGTTGCTCCCCTCCATTGGGCTCTTCCAGCTTGACAAAGTTTTATTGTCCTTTGCTCTTGCAGCTTCCATTCCCTTTTTTAACTGTTGTAGCTGTGCTGGAAGTGTGGATGGTTGTGTTTCCAAGTCCTCACTCTATTCACTACCTCATTCAGTCATTGGGGCATTGCTATAGCTAAAGTGGGGGGAAGATCTTTTCTACTTCTAGCAAAAAGGCACATGTTTGCTTTCACTGTTATAAGCTGTACTATCCTTAGGCTGTGACTATCCTAGACTATTATCTTTGATTACGAAAGTTTTCTGACCAATTTTTCAATACAAAGTTGGCTTATGACAGCGGC
>NC_133772.1:98084513-98122033 GCF_003597395.2 Chelonoidis abingdonii | reverse complement strand
AGAGGCACAATGCCAAGTCATATGAAATACAAAATCAAACAGTGAACAGAAGTTACAATGCAGGCAAGTGTAGTGAATGGTGAACAGAACTTACATTAATAAAGTGAACAAATTAAAAACAATTTCATTTATCAGTTCTACATCTTCCTCTGCCCAAGGCCCAGCCCCCTCTCCTTCCACCCAGAGCGCCTCACGGCCGCCAGTCCCCCCATGTACCTCCCAGTCCTGGAGCACCAGGGGGCAACACGGCTGGAGTGCCCCTAGTCCCAGTGTAACCCTTCTGCCTGTCTGAGTTGGCAGCAACAAGGGCCGGGTTCAGTATCTAGGGGTTCTGTTTCAAAAACACAATGCAAAACCGGCTCAAGCCCCCACCCAGTGACCTGGGACAATTACATACCACCCCCCGGGCTCCTCTAACAGGCAATACTTCCCCTCTTGCAAGTACGGAGTCTGAGTATAGCAAAATCCTTTTAATAAAGGAGGGAAACAATGCGGCATTATGCTGGGGAAACACCACAAACAGGATTCAAAACACAAACCATGAGCAAAAGACTCACTCCAAGTAAGTTTGGCAGTGTCCTTTTCTCCTCAGGGTCTTAAGTCCAGCAACCCAAAAAATCACCCAAGAGTCCAACAACCCAAAAGTCTCTGTCCCTGGTTAGTGCAGCCCCAGAGTTCAAAAGTTATCTCCAGAGTTTTACCTCCCAGCCTCGGGGGGGGGTTGGGGGGGAAGGGCAGTGGGTGTTGTGTTAAGAGGCACCTTATGTGGTCCAAGGCCGACTGCTCCACCTCTCCATGGGGCTCTGCTGCAGCCTTCACCGCGAGCCAGTCCACCAGCCGTTTCATTCCACCAGCCGTCCCGGGAACCACTCCAGCCGTTTCGCAAACTGATCCACTCTGCCAGCCGCTCCACTCCACCAGCTGTCCCGTGAACTGCACTGCTCCGCTCCACTCCGCTCCACCAGCTGTCCCACGAGCCACTCCAGCCATCCGCGAACTGCTCTGCTCCACAAGCCGCTCAGCAACATATCTTCAGCCTCCTCCCCCTCCCAGCACTCAGTGATTTGAGCTCTTAGTAATTTTAGCTCTTTAGTGATTTCAGCTCATAGTAGGGGAGCCTCAGTGCTGGTGCACCATTGGCCCAAAGTGAATTTAGATCAGCAGCCTTTAACTAGACACCTAATGGAATCAAAATTAACTCTGATGCTCCACAGTGGAGAGAGGAGGTGGTACAATTGGTATTTCAGGCCCTCAAAAGGGGCCCATACCCTCAAGTACAAATACCTGTCCCCAGCCTCTCTCAATTCACTGGGTTTTGCAACCCATGTCCCTCGTCTGGCGAGTGCTACTTAGTTGATGGTGAGTCCCTCTGTCATAAAACAGTTTTACTGTCCTTGATTCACATAATCAGGGTAACAACACTTTATTCTTCCTGCCCCAATAACAGAGAAACTGGGGATCCCACAGCAGTCAAAGTGACCATTTGAGCCACTGTGGGCTCATGCTAGATGGGGTGGGTGTGCCTATGCAAACAAGATCAGCCCCTGAAGTTCTTTTCCACAGCTTGCCACAATTCACCACCAGATGTCAGGGTAGAGATCATCCTGACTCTTCTTACATCAGCACTGGGAGCGTGGGAAGCAAGACCAGAGTGTCCCCAGCCCCAGTGCACCAGGCAGGCAGCACAATCCAAGTGCTCCTAGCCCCAGAGCACCAGGTGGATGGCACAGGTGGTGTGCCTCCAATGCTGGGTGGGCGGCATAGTCAGAGGACCCGGGGGCGGAGCATGTGCGGGGCCATGTCGGGCTTTCTGGGGGGGCACAGCCTTCCCCTGCCTATGCTACCCATGCCTATGGTTTCCACTGAAGGTAGGACAAGTAGCAATGGGCTTAATCTGTAGAGAGGGAGATTTAGGTTAGCGATTAGGAAAATGCTTACTAACTGTGAGGGTAGTTAAGCTCTGCAATAGGCTTCTAAAAGGAGGTTGTGGAATCCACATCAGAATTGTTTTTTAAAAACAGGTTGGACAAACACCTGTCAGGGATGGCTTAGGTTTACTTCAAACAGCCACTGTGCAGGGTGCTGGACTTCATGACTTCTCAAAGTCCCTTTCAGTCCTACACTTCTATGAAGCTGTGATGTCAAGGCAAATAAAATAAGAATTTGCAGATCTGTTACCACATCTGATATACTAGGTGAAAGATTACTTCACTCTATCAAGGTGCAAAGTCAAGCTGCTTAAAAGCTACTTATTACATCCATTAACATTAATTTATTGAAAATATAACCAATTAAAGTTTACACTCAACATTTACATGATTACGTCTATATGTACTACACAAAGAAGTCTAGTCTGTGGAACTCAACCCCACAGGAATTAAGGACTAATTCAAACCTTGTCAATTTCCAGTACAAGGTGCACTTCTTAGACTTTGTATTTCAAACAAAAACATACAGCATTTCATGCACAACAAAAAATTCACACTATATTTTTCATCCGGGGAAAATAAATGAATCACCGTATATGACAAATGCCAGTCACATCACTTAATATATCTCTGGAAGATGCTCAGTGATGGGCAGAAAAACTAAGCAAACAATCAAAATGTTAAACAAAGTACTGACACAACAGAGCTGAGGAATATGATGAGAGTCATTAAACAACATTTAGTCTACCACAGTAAAACTTGTCTAATGATGAAAGACAAGTAGTGGCTTCCTCATTCGGGTTACAACTTAGGCACATGAATATGGGGGGATTTGTCCTTACAAACTAGCCAAGAAAATCTTGGCTGGAATTATTTATCTAGTTTTTCACAAGAACCTAATAAATATATTTGCCAGTTTCACTTGAAAACCTAAATTAGTTATACGTAAGGTACGTATGTGATTGCACAATAAGTTTTATATACAGCAGTCAAAAGTTCAGTGATCAAAATAACTGAGCTAATTCCAGAGGAGTCAATGTTTAATACAATACAAAGAAAAATTACTCTTAAATCAATCACTGGAACACAAAAACTTCATTAATACTTTTGCTGTAGACTAAACAAAAGCAGAAATTTTCAGCCTTTACATTTTTACTGTTTTTCTAGCCTCAAACAGGAAAGGCATTTTAGATATATAGAGCTCATTAAAGAGGCCCTCTAAACTAGTGCAATAACAGTAAAAACATTTTGCCATATATGCAAGTACCAACCAGAGATTTAATGGCTATTTCTATTACACAGTTGTCAGTATTTTTAAACTTGATACTTTTAAAGAAAACAGTTGACATCACAAAGTTAATTTTTAAAACCTCGATTTGTCAAATCTTTGGCAAGCGTCACACACACAAAAAAGTAAAACATCCATTTGTTAAACAAAAGTTCTCAAGTGCAATTTAAAATTTCCACCCCTTGGTACCCATACAGCAATAAAATAATTGAGCAACACAGGTCATTTCTGCTTGGGGGAAAATCCTGCCCCTACCAGGCAAGCATACAGACTATGGCCATAGCAAAAATGGTGCAGATAGTTTAGGATGCTGTGTAAGGAATCCAGATCTCCCGTGCACTGTAAAACATAGCCCTACAAGGTACTCCTTTCATTCCATTGTGGGGAGGAGAGGAGGGCAGATAAAGAGAAGCTGACCAGGATCGATTTCGCATAATAGCAACGCAGATATGTCAAAAAGAATTTTAATTTAAGACATTTGAAAAGATTGCTATGGAAGATAACAAAGAGAGGCAGTGCAAGAATTTAAGAGCATTACCTAAATTTAGCCTTTAGTTTAGAAACAAAAAAACAAAACAAAAAGTAAAATATCTAGTTTCTGTTTCATGTTTAACAATGACTCAACTTTTATTTACTGTAACAAAATAAATGCAAGTGACAACAGTAACTGACAATGTCAGAAAAACAAAAAGATTTCGTTGATAACAGATGGAAATGATATTTTCTATATCAATGATCAAACGTCCCCCCTCTTTCTACTGAGAAAAGTTCCCTCACATATTCTTAGGGTGCAAGAGTCACGAAGATATTTTGCCACCATAACGATATAAAATGCAACACACTTAGTTATGTGTAAACTGATTTTTAAATATTATATATATATATGTATTTAATTCATAATTACATATACTTTTAAAATATTGAATAAAAGAATAAATTGAAACCATATCAGGGACTAATCCTAATATCATTTTAAACAATATAATTTACATAATATAAGCAAAAAAGTCCAATCCTGCAAATACTTATGCACATCAGTAACTTTACTCATGTAAGCAGCTTTAGCTGAGTTCAGTACTACTACCTGAGGCCCTGGTATAGTTATTTACAATGTACGGCCAGACTGCTGAGTCCACACATATATCCTCACTGAAGTACACAGGTGGTCTGCTGTTCCTGCAGCATTCCACCTGGATGTTGTAAATTACAGGATAGAGGCCTAAAATGTAAAGTTATTCGTTTGTTCAAGTTTTTACAGGATTGGGCCTTCTATTAGGGGGCCAAAATTTTCCCCATAGTTACAGTATCTTCAGCCGCTAACTGTGGGCAGAATTTGGCCCTAAGTAAAATGGTTCAGTCTCAACTTATCATTAACAAAGTTCAGAATGCTAAAATAAGCAATGTAGTCAAAACTACCCTCCATGCTGCTATATAAAAGGAACTAATAATAGCAAAACTCTGTTAATGATGTTGAGAATGTATCTCATAATCTTTTATGTTACATTCTGTGCCAGAAATCAGTTTTTAGAAGTTCTTGTTATTTACAATTTTATTTAACTTTTCACTGTACTTTTTAATGTTTTACTAGTATAAAAAGGTGTTGATATAAATTTAAAAATAAGATTTTGAATACACAAAAGCTTTTAGAAATCTGATTGTAATATTCCTAATCAGATTGATAATTAAAATTTCATCTCATTGGATAACTGATAAATATTTACTGACTCTAATCTGTGTTAATTTTTTAATTTCCAAACGTACTACTGGATATAAAAAAGTATCTGCAAAAAAGAGGACAAAACTATGGTAAGGAATAAAGTACAACTACTTAAGTAAAGACACATTAATTTTTTTTTTAATCTAGGGAATTTTTTGTTGAAAAATGTTTATAAAATGCAATTAAAGGTTTTAACTAATTATAATCCTGAAAAGAATGTTAAGAGAGAGTTTATTCATAAATCTTTTATGATTTAATTAATCTATTAACCTTTACAAAGAGATACACATTCCTAGTAAAGTAACGCTCTCAATATGGTTTATAAATTGTAGGTCCTGGCTTCATTAAAAAGTCTTAGTTTCAACAAAACTACTCATTTATGCAAAGAGCAATGTATATTAGATCACCAGGGGGAAAAAATCACTATTGTTTGTCAAACATTTAAAAAAAAAAAATTTTTTTTTTTTTTTGTATGTCAAAGGTTTTTAAAACCTTTTCTTGTATTTTCAATCCTAAGAAAGGGCCAACTGTGAAAGCCTGAATGTATAGGATGATTGTGAACCCTCCCCCCACCCCAGTTAATTAATCTGCTGGTTGAATGACAGTGCGCCTAGGGGCATGGCACTGGCGTCGGACACACAGCGTCCCAGTACACACTCTGCCTCACATATCTACATTCTGCACTGCAGGATTCTGCACGACAAACTGCAAAGGCCTTCACAGGCTTCCACTCTCCCTCTAGCCCCTTGTGTCTGAGACATATATTTAATTAATTTAATCCCTTTCCATCTTTAAGTTTTAATAAACTTAAAAGCTGTAGTATTAGGAACAAAATTAACAGCTGCACCAGTCAATGCTAACAAGATTTATCTTACAAGCATTTCTTTTTCTGGTTTATGTACTAAATACATCAATTTTCAGAGGCATGAAATAATGTAACTAGCAAAATTAACATGTTTTGATATTTTCAAACATCTAACCTTATATCTTTCTGTAAAATACCTTTGTATAAATCAACGTTTAGAGATTTTCAGTCTAATGGATTCTGTGATTTCCATTTTACTGCATTTAGATTTTTTTTTTAACTATAAATATACATATCGCTTTTCCCCCTCTAAATTATACTCTGAACATTACTAATATCTAATCTTTAGCAAGGTAAAGATAGATATTTTTATTAATTTATTTATTTTTTCCAGCAACAGGATAAAACAGACATCCCTTAATCTCTTTTTACCACCAGAACAAAACATCTTTCAAATCAAGATAAAATCACTACACCGTGAATGTTAATATCATTCTGAGAAAAATAATACCATATGACTAGAAAAGACCATCCCTTTAGGGAGAAATGTTGTGTTAAAGTGGATTATTCTTTTAGTGTTGTAATAGAAAGGCATTCCACCTAGTCCCAGATGGAAAATCAAAATCTGCATTTAAATGGAAATACTGTGAAATGGATAGGACAAAAGACTCAGAACTGTAAAGAAGAAACATCTTTTTATATTTTTAAAACAAAATTTAAGTTTTAAAAGAAAAATACTTTTTAAAGATGAGGTTTTAGCTCTACTTGATTTTGCATTTAGATGATAAACACACATTATCTGCAAATGTTGAGATATAGTCAATCTACGCTTGGTGGATTTAGCCACATGACTCCAGTTAACATGTACAAGTGCTGTACAGCTAAAATTCTGTGTATAAAGTTGGAGATATGTTTAATTTTCCGCACATTTTATACCAGACCATATTATAAACTGTTTTTACAAAGTGATGATGTTTCACTGACAGTGTTTTATGTACTTCACATAAAATCAAATCTCAAACCAAACTTGAGAAAAAGAACGCAAAGAGCTAAGTAATACCGCATGTTACCTTTTCTGACCTGCAAATGATTTTTAGTTATTTCAGAAGTTATGGCAATTTTCTCAAGTCCTTAAGGAGTCTGGCACCATTGCACATTTCTTAACACTTGCATTTATTTTTATATTATAAAACGATAAAACAGCAGGAAAATGTTCACATGGATTGGGGACTTGTAACTTTGCTTCAAATAATACTATTAATATAAAATATAAGCTCTTCTAATGTGTGAAGAAAAAACAAGAAACAATGATTGACATTCACAGTACATACAGACTACAGGATGAACTCTGGTGGACAAATAGCACTGATTTCAATGATAACTGGCTTTGTGTGTCTTAATAGTGAAAACTAATTGAATTGCTCTGAAAAGACTTGGTGACATTAGAACTATGCTGTATCATATATTTAACAGGTGAGCTCATCATTAGAACTCACATCAATTTGAAACATATGATGTTCTTTGGAAGGCAAGGACAAAAACAATATAAACAATTTGACCACTCTTTTTTTCTTGCCCTGGAGATTACAGGCAGTAAAATGTGTAACTATCTCCTCAGCAACCAAGACATAAGATTTAATTTATCTGAAATTAGTAATTTGATCATTATTCTTTAATAAAGTTCTGGTGATTCAGATATTTTCTTACTCTCTGCCTTCATGTGATGTTTTGGTAATTAGCCTTGGTTCAGCTATCTCTGGTACCTTTAAAAGCTACCATGGGAAAAGGGAGTCAATTTAAACACACACACACACACACACACTACTCTGGTGATTTAATTTGGAAAACCCAAAGAAAAATTATTATAAACCTCTCAGGCAAAATTAAAAAAAAACAAAAAACACCTAATTTAAAAATGACTTCATTTTGTATGCACTGTAATCAAATTGTATATACTGTTTTGTTCACCTAAACTAAAATTCCAATTTTCTTTTCCACGCCTATAACCTTAAAAAAGCCAAGTGGACAATATGCCACTAAGCAGAGTGTTTGAACAGAAGTTTAGTTCCAAGCTTGATAACTGAGTATCTTGGAACAATGGAGAAAAACTTTGTCAAACGTACTGTAAAGTCTTCTTTAAGCACGGGCGTGCGCGCACACACACACACACATCTTTGAACTAGCTTCCTAGCAAGAATCAGAGAGTCATTCATGCTGGAAATCAAAGCCAAGCAGGCATGAAACAATCAGACAGGGCCAAATTCCACTCTCAGTTACACTGGTACTAAAGGGAAGAATTTGATCCCGATAATCTTCAAACTGTGACCTTCTACGTAAGCTTTTTATCTATAGAGATGCTTAATTTAAAAAATTAAACAGGTATGTTTGAACAAATTCTTCAAAGACAAGAGACACTGCAATTGTCTCTGGTGCATATGGAAGAAAACAGATGATAATCACTTGACTTATTATAATAAATGTGAGAAATGGTGCTATTGATAGTATGTACAACTCAAAAATTAAGGTATAAAACTTGCATATAGACCACTATAGGACAGTTCTGCAAACTAAACCACTGATTTAACATGATGGGGCCTATTGCTTTTACACTGTTTGCGTCTCCAAAATTCAACTGGAAAACCATTTAGAAGGAGATTCCCCAGTCACGGTACATCTATGGAACAATTTCTTCCTAAACTGTTTATCTTAAACACAAAGGAATACCCACTAATGACCTGCTTCCTACAAAATTAAGCTACTGAAACAAAATAGGTAGCTCAAAAAGAAACATTATTGCCTATTTAGTTGATATTCAAGACCTTCCTCTGAATTCTACTCAATTACACCTCTGTAAATCATAACTAATTGCAATGGCTGATTCACAGAACAGAATTCAGCCCAATGAGTAGCTATCAGTATGTGGCTTACAAGTAACAAAGAATAAGGGATGGGAAAAATAATTTTTTTTAACTAACTTTGAATAAAAATAAAAAGAAGGTAAAGGCAGTACTATAGCTTGAATTACAACATGCAGTTTTCCTCTATTCATATATTTAATTTTTAGACAACTGTCTTACGGCCACCACAGATTCTTTACTGTGCTATCAACTCTGAAATAATTTAAACAATGCAAGAATAAAATATAATCAAACCTCTTTAAAAAAAACGTTATGTCTTAAATTGTTCACAAAAAGCCTGGTATTATTGCAACATTACAGATAAGATATAAGACACTCAAAAAGTCAAGAAATACAGATTTAAGGATGAACGCTCAAACAACATTAACAATGATAATGTTAAAATACTGTAAACTAAGGTTGGCAGGCTTAAAATCAAGACATATCTGAAGACCAGATACAGTAACTAGTATACTAGACTGTATCACAAGACCAGTTTGTATTATATTCCCTATTGTATTACATCATACATTATTTCTTAGGTAAAGAGCAACCATGTCTAACTTAAAGCACAAAGCAGGCTGAATTAAGACTGAGCTTTATCTCCTCATTCAAAGTGTATCACTTCTCAACCTTACTGTTTTTTCCATGAAATTTGGTATTTCTTTTAAATAACTCCCCAAGCAGATGGCAAAAGTTTCAAGTTCTGGAACTATTTGGACTGATACCTGCCAAACCCAGCAGTTCTTCACTGAAGCCACCTTAACTTCAGTGGGAATTAGGTGCAGGTTCTTCGTCAAACACAACATACAATCATTTGTGTACAGAAGCATAGAATTAAGCACTTTTCAGCCCCAAACATTTACAAATTAAATAATATCCTCTGAACTGCAGTTGCTTCCTGAGCCATGTCTACAATAGTGTGGCCACAGGGAAATAAACACATACAGGTTAACTGATTTGTATAGAGTCAAGGGTTCTTGATTTGAATCTCAGTCTAACACAAATCTGCTGTGTGACTTTTGGCAACCACTTACGGGGACTGTACTGTCAGCTTTAAAAAAAATACTTCCATCTGTATATATTATACTCTGCTACATTTAACAGAGGGATATTTAGAAGGATGTGGAAAGAAATGAGGAGGAACAAGCAGAGGAGAAAATGACAACAAAGAAAAAGGAGAAGATAAACAGAAAATGTACGGTCAGAAAAACAATCACAAAAAAAAATATGGAAACAAAGACAGAAGAGTAAGAATAATATGCAGTAATAAGTGGCTACAGCCACTTGCCCTTGCTGATGACCAGGAGCCAGATTTGCAAAGGTATTTAGACACAAAGATGCAGATAGGCATCTACATTAACAGATTCCAAGGCCAGAAGGAACCATTGTGGTCATCCAGTCTGACCTCCTGCCTTCTTTCCAGCATGGCTTCAGCACCATTGGAAACAATAGGAGGTAACGGCCATCTCTACTGCGGTCAGTCTCACATTCACATACAGAAGTTGGTCCAATAAAAGGTATTACCTCACCCATCTTGTCTTGCTAATACCTTTGAACCGACACAGTTACAACTATACTGCATACAACAAAGGGACATGGTGACCATCATGCTAAGGGCAGCCTCCAGATTCAGTCCCATTGACAGTAATGGGAGATAATGACCATTTTGAATAAGATTAAAGTTTCCCAAGATTGTAGCTAGAAATCAAATTGATGAGATCTCTTAAATAAACCACAAATATCAGAAGATTTCTAATAAAATTGGGAGAGTTGGCAACTCTGATGTTATTCCTTATTCTAATAAAATTTCTCATTCTGTGTTAGAGGAAAGTGACACAGCAAACACTGTATTAATTTCTTGCTCTTCTATTTTTGTTTCTATTGTAGTTTTTCTGACCTAATATTTTTGTTTTTATCTTCTCTTATTTCTTCTCTACTTCTCTCCACATCATTCTAAATATTCTTCCTTTCCTCTTCCACCCCATGTCAGACCTTTCACTCTCATTTTTAATTCTGTTTGCTAAATTCTGTATCCTCCTTACTGAAACAGACACTTTTTGGTCCCCTGAGGAGTGCACTTGTCAGCCCAGGTTGGGTCAGTGTCTGCTTGCAGATAATGGCAGTGTGAATGAGTTTGCAGTAGGCCTGTCACTTGCAGCCCTGCCCGGGTGTTGAGTGAGTCACGCTTCATCGTATCTGACTTTTTAGGATTTGATTCTGATATCACTTATTAGCGGTGTAAATAAAAACTTTCAGCAGAGTTACACCTACATAAAACAGGGAAAGTGAGATCAGATTTGGACCCTAGACAGCTTGAGAACACATGCAGAGGTCTTTTCTACTTAGACTGTACAATCTTCGGGACAGTGACAGTCTTTTACTATATAGTTGCACAATAAGTGGCTCATGGGGCCCGATCTTGGTCTCTAGGCACTACTGTATTACGACTACTAAACAATAATAAATAATCCCACTTTTTTCCTGTTCTGTTGACTAGTTCCACATGACTACGCCTAGCGGAAAACATAATCAGATTGGTTCTCCATGAAGTTCCTGTAGTTTTTTTCGTTGTGCTGTTTAGTGATTTCATAAATGTTCCAAGGGTATAAAGAACAGAATTGAAGCAATCTGCATCCCCAAAAAGTTCTATGATTAATTGCATATTTAAAGATTCTTATTCCAAGCATTTATTCTTCGCTGTTGACATCACAACTCCCTTTCAGCTTGTTTTTTTGTTTTTTTTTTACTAACAACAGATTGTGTTGCTATTATAATTATAACCTATTGAAACACCAATAACATAATCTGAATTATGATTGGGCACACACACCTCACACTAGATCTGGCAGGGAAGGGAGTAGTCTCTCTCCTGCCTGAAAGCTTGCCAGCTAATGAGAGAGTTTCTACCCAGGTACATTAAGGCAGATATTTAAGAAAGAAGTGTTTCATCTCTCTTCTTTCTGTTCATAGAAACAACAGAGCTAGCAGCTCCCAGATCCAGTACTGAAGAAGGGGCAGGAAATGCCTGGGAGACTGATTGCATAGTCATGCCTGAGGAGAATGTGCTTTTCTTTGACCTCACAACTGAGCGCTCAGGACACTCCTTGACCAAATTCTTCCAAAAGGCACAGGGAGTCTGGCACTGACTTCTTGGTCCATACCCAAGGAGTGAATTTTGCTTCTATTGGTGTGGAGAGGAAACTGAGCCAGGAGGCACTGAGACAAGAAGCTGGATTACCAACTGAGTTACCTTATCAGAAGATGACCCCTCAACTCCAGAGACTTTAGGCTAGGACTTTATTTTTCCTTTATTTTGATTACCAGAGGCTGAAGTGAGCCTGCCTTATTCTGGCAGCAGACATGGCATGAGGAGCCACGTTGAGGAATGACTTGGTCAGCCTTTCTGTACACTTGTCAGAGAATGGAGGGGACCTTGCTGATGCCCCAAGCTGATGCCTCAAAGGAAAAAATAGAACTTTGTCCCTTAAGAGTCTTCTCCCTTATTTTCTGCTGCCTGACGCTGCAGTGCGGACCACTCTCATGCACCAATGAAAAAAAGGCATGTGGACAAACAGCATAGCTTGCTCAGACATGAGGCACTCTTGTCTCTTAACTTGCTGAAATGTACTTCCATTTTCAATGCTTTTTTTTACAGTAAATCAACTAGTTTCTGAAATCTATATTATGACACTGGACAAAATTGCTTGCAATTATAAAAAAACATAAATCAGCATTTACACAAATCTCCCACTTTCAAATCCTCTCCTCTTACTCCCCACATCTGAACAAATATTTCTTCAGTGGTTGTCATAGATTTGTAGATTTTTAAGGCCAAAAGGGACCATTATAATAACCTTATCTTACCTCCTGCCTAAACCAGGCCATAGAATATCACCCAGTAATCCCTGAAACCAGCAGGAATTGTTAAACTAGAAAACCCACAGATATGTCATTCCACTTCCTCCTCTTTCACGCACTTCAGTGGCTGAGAGCTAGAACTTTATTGCCAATGTATCTGTCTTTGGAAACGGGTACTCTTTTTAAAAACTGCATATGTGAATTTATAGTTTGTGAAAAGTGTCTTACAGCCCTGGAAACCAAAGTCCTCTGTTTATGCACAGTTCAGGTACAGCATAAGCAGTATCTCCTATGTGCTTGCCCCATCAGTGTGCCTTAACTCTGATCAGGAGAAAACTGCTCTAGCAATTAACATACTGTTCATTTCCCATGCCCATTCAACCCTTGGCCTCCTCTAAGGGTATGGCTACATTAGAAATTTCAAAGCGCTGCCCTGGCAGCGCCGCGGGAGCGCTGCTGCGTCAGCGCTTTGAAATGTGAGTGTAGTCAGAGCCGCAGCGCTGGGAGAGAGCTCTCCCAGCGCTGCTTGTAAACCACATCCCTTATGGGTGTAGCGTGCAGCGCTAGGAGCCCCGCTCCCAGCGCTGCCGCCCTGATTACACTGACACTTTACAGCACTGCATCTTGCAGCGCTCAGGGGGGTGTTTTTTCACACCCCTGAGCGCGAAAGTTGCAGCGCAGTAAAGTGCCAGTGTAGCCAAGCCCTAAGACAGCAAACAAACTGGGGGGGGGGGGGGGGAGGGTTGTGTGTGATTTAGATACCTGATAGCTGGGAACGGGCCTCAGTTCTCCAAATTAATTTCAGATCATCACCAAACAATCACTATATGGTAACTACTTCTATCCTTGCTGACTTGAGCGAGATTCAAATTTCTGATTTGTGGTCATGGTTAAGTGTAGCGAATGCAAGTTGTACCTTAAAGATTAAATTGACTCAGTTTTAATTAAACAAAAACTTGAGCTTGAGGCCTTGATTTTTAATAAAGAGAAAATTAAAATATATAAACAACACTAAAAAGTGTAACCTAGCAAGACTTGCTATTTTTTTTGTTCTAATTGTTCTTTCCTTTCAAAGGTCAGTTTATTAGGAGTCTGTCTGCACTCAAGTAGCCGTAATTTGCTGTGGATGGAGAAGGGGATAGATATCTGATTATTTATTTCTACATTTTATAAAAGCTTCCTTTCAGTTACGGTAATTTCTGTAAATAAACTGCTGGAAAGCAGGAGGAAAGCCAAAACTATATGACCAACCAGCTCTCGGCATGCCACTAGTAAGTACTCCACATGTCAAAGTTAATACAGTCCCCTCTCCCTCCCCCAATTGTGGAAGGAATTGTGCTGGTCATGTCTAACCTTTTATATAGTTATCCTTCCCAACTTCGGTCGTATATTAATCAAGTAAGAAAGAATTTATTCAGTATGGGTTGCAGCTGAGTCTTTTGCTAAGTTCTAACTATAGCTCTTCAGAGTTGTTCTGTCACAACTCTCAGTAAAGTCTGTTCAATTTTTCAACTGTGTGCACACTCACACATTCTAGATTCAATGGATGTCAAAAGGGAGAGTTATTAGTTTAAAACATGAAAACCAGAAGGCCACATTTTCTGTGACAACAATAACGAAAAGTGTACAACTTTAGGGATTTAGTTCTTTCCCTCATTACTTTACTAAGGATATCTGAATGAAAATGGAATCTCCTTTTCTTGAATTTATTTTTTCCTTCATATTCCTCCTCACAATTCTTTGCGACACCATAAGTTTTTTCATAGTAGCAAATTGTGATGTCACAAGTAGGATGATGACTTCAAGCAGGAGAATAAGAAGCAGGAGTATTAAGTAACTTAAGGTACACTTTTATCTCAAACACTTCATAATAAACAATAAGTGAAGAAAAATCAGAACAATTATACATTTAGGCCTTTTATTCTGTTCATAATCAGATCTCAGGCACAGCACACTTGATGTTTAAAGCGGCATAGTCAACTTCAAATCCAGGCAGGAAACCCTTTTTCTCCTCCTCCCACTGCCCCACAAAAAGAAGACTTTAAAACTATTTTTATGTACAACTCACCCCTAATTTACCATGCTGATTTTTGGGTGGTTTAAAAGTTATATTTTCCTGCCTTTTAAAAGCATGCTTCCGTTCTTGAGTTGTGAAAGATCCAAACAAACAACAAGGGAAACAAAAAAAATACTATGTTCAACATGCTGTCAAATGGACAAAACAAACAAACTGAAAAATACAAAATATTTTTCTCTAATTTTTTTCAGTTAAAAAGATCTTAGCTGAAGTAATGGAAATTCTGAATAAAGTCAAAAGTTCATAAGATTAAAGGTAGAGATCAAGTTGATAAGAACTCTTAAATAAACCCCAAATATTATAAGGCTTGTGAGAAAATGGTAGGACTTGGCAACAGTGCTGTTTCTAATAAAGTTTCTTGTTCAGTGTAAGAAGAAAGTAACATTCTGTGGTCCTTTATCATTATCATTTGACAAAATGCTATGTTATTTGGGAGGAAGTGTGGCATAGAGCACAGAGCACTGGACCGAGACTCAGAAGACCTGGGTCCTATTCTCACTCTGCCACTGGCCTGCTGGGCAAGTTCCTTTGCCTCCTTGTGCCTCAGTTTCCCCATCTGTAAAATGGATAATGATGTCGACCTCCTTTGTAAAGTACTTTGAGTCACTTTGTTAGAATGTGGTTTAGGGAAAATAAATTATAAATTAACAGTTTAATGTGAAAAATCAGACACCACCCTCGGTAAGAGCTGAGGATCAGATCTCAGGACTACTTTGTCCTTGTGAAAAGAATAAAAAGCGGGCTCTGCCATGTGTCCATTAAGTTCACTCACTCTATTAGCTGACATAATGGTCATAATAAAAGCCATTTTGATAGAGAAATGATTAAATGCATACTCAGCCAATAGCAGTCAAAACCAAACTGAAGTACCAAGAAGAGAAAGTGTTTTTAACAAGAAGATATGCTTTCATAAACCTTTCATAAACTTTTAAACTGAAACATGAACACACAGCTAGCTATCATCAAGTAAAGTAAGATAGGCAAATTTGGTTGGGCAACTCCATTTTCATGTTCTCTGTATGTATATGTATCTCCTCACTATATGTTCCATTCTATGCATCTGATGAAGTGGGCTGTAGCCCACGAAAGCTTATGCTCAAATAAATTTGTTAGTCTCTAAGATGCCACAAGTACTCCTGTTCTTTTTGTGGATACAGACTAACATGGCTGCTACTCTGAAAGGACCTTTAGCAATGCATCAGACATCCCTTGATTTTTTAAGTATATTAAGTATTCCAGAACACAAGGAATGGAAGTTGATATAGGAGACTCAGACTTCTCATGCATCCATGTCTGAAATCTGGACCACTTTAGATGGCAGTAGTTTCCAGTGGAACTTTTTCTAGCGTTGACTAATATGTCCTGCACAGATGAAGAACCTAACTGCTGAAGTGGAGAGAGTCAAAGTCTGATCTCACACGCAATCAGAAGAAGGGACTACAGGTTGGAGTGAAAACTCTTGTCCCCCTCCAAGCACTGGAGATCAGAGACAGAAGAATATATATTTGAAAATGTAGAAAAACATTCAAAAATACTTAATAAATTTCAATTAGTAGTCTACTGTTTAACAGTGTGATTAACACTGCAATTAATCTCAATTAATTTTTTTGAGTTAATCACGAGTTAACTATGTTTAATTGACTGCTCAAATGGTGATCAATAACTGAAGACTATCCCAACTTGAACTGCAGTCCTAGGATATCCAGTGGTACACAGGTATTGTTCTTAAACAAGCAATGGAGTAGTGGCTGCCATAAACCCCATGAGACCCAGGAAGAACTTTACCCTCTGTGTAGGACAACTGCAAATCTTTAATTGACATTGTCTCATTTTTAGAACTCTGTCTTCTGCAGAAAAGCTCTCTTTTCTATTGAGTTCAATATGGTGCCTTTAAAAGGAAGCCTTTGTGTAGGACAAAGATTCAACTTTGGAAGTTGAGAAAAAAACAAGGGTCTTAGAAAAGACTGGTCGTACTGACTACGTGGTGCAACTAGTCCTTGCTCACAGCGGCCTTCAGTAGCCAATCGTCTAAATTAGGATACACAAAAGTTCCTGGTTCCTCAGATATGCCACTACAATCGGTGCTGTGGAAACGCCAAATAGCCTTGTACTGGAAATGGTGCCCAGCCAGCACAAACTGAAGGTACTTTTGATGATTTTGTCCAATTGCAATATTTGCATCCTTTAGATCGAGAGTCGCAAATCAATCCAGGACCATCACTGAAAGGATTATGGAGGTCAGAGTCAGCACAGAGAATTGAAACTTCCAGAGATACTTGTCTAATTCCCTCAAGTTTAGTANTTGTTAGTCTCTAAGATGCCACAAGTACTCCTGTTCTTTTTGTGGATACAGACTAACATGGCTGCTACTCTGAAAGGACCTTTAGCAATGCATCAGACATCCCTTGATTTTTTAAGTATATTAAGTATTCCAGAACACAAGGAATGGAAGTTGATATAGGAGACTCAGACTTCTCATGCATCCATGTCTGAAATCTGGACCACTTTAGATGGCAGTAGTTTCCAGTGGAACTTTTTCTAGCGTTGACTAATATGTCCTGCACAGATGAAGAACCTAACTGCTGAAGTGGAGAGAGTCAAAGTCTGATCTCACACGCAATCAGAAGAAGGGACTACAGGTTGGAGTGAAAACTCTTGTCCCCCTCCAAGCACTGGAGATCAGAGACAGAAGAATATATATTTGAAAATGTAGAAAAACATTCAAAAATACTTAATAAATTTCAATTAGTAGTCTACTGTTTAACAGTGTGATTAACACTGCAATTAATCTCAATTAATTTTTTTGAGTTAATCACGAGTTAACTATGTTTAATTGACTGCTCAAATGGTGATCAATAACTGAAGACTATCCCAACTTGAACTGCAGTCCTAGGATATCCAGTGGTACACAGGTATTGTTCTTAAACAAGCAATGGAGTAGTGGCTGCCATAAACCCCATGAGACCCAGGAAGAACTTTACCCTCTGTGTAGGACAACTGCAAATCTTTAATTGACATTGTCTCATTTTTAGAACTCTGTCTTCTGCAGAAAAGCTCTCTTTTCTATTGAGTTCAATATGGTGCCTTTAAAAGGAAGCCTTTGTGTAGGACAAAGATTCAACTTTGGAAGTTGAGAAAAAAACAAGGGTCTTAGAAAAGACTGGTCGTACTGACTACGTGGTGCAACTAGTCCTTGCTCACAGCGGCCTTCAGTAGCCAATCGTCTAAATTAGGATACACAAAAGTTCCTGGTTCCTCAGATATGCCACTACAATCGGTGCTGTGGAAACGCCAAATAGCCTTGTACTGGAAATGGTGCCCAGCCAGCACAAACTGAAGGTACTTTTGATGATTTTGTCCAATTGCAATATTTGCATCCTTTAGATCGAGAGTCGCAAATCAATCCAGGACCATCACTGAAAGGATTATGGAGGTCAGAGTCAGCACAGAGAATTGAAACTTCCAGAGATACTTGTCTAATTCCCTCAAGTTTAGTATCGGCACAATTCCCTCTTCCTTCTTTTGCACCAGAAAATATCAAGAGTAAAACCCTGACTCCTCAGGAAGTGGGATCTCTACTGCTCCTGTCAGAAGCAACTTCTCTTTTCTGTAAGAAGAAATGCCTCATGAGAGGCATCCCCAAAGAGTGGGATGGGTAGGAGAAGTTCTGGGGAGGGGGTCTTTTGAATTTTTTGGCATAGTCCTTTTCCACAATCTTTAAAACCTCTACTCTGATGTAATCTGCCTCCACGTGTTGATGAAGTGGGCTAGCCTGTCTCTAAAGATAGGGATAGAAAAGTGCTAGCTGGCTGGTTCTTGGCTCTCCGTCATCTTATCAAAACTGAGGCTTGCTGTTCCAGGACAAGGCCACAGACAAGAAAGTGGGATGTTTGGATACGGAATCTTGTTTGAAATATCTCTTTCAATAGTGGCTCTGTGAAGCTGCACATTGATGATATTGTTGGAGTCTTGGACTAGACAAAAAAACAGGATACCGAAGGCTGGGCATAGTGCTGCCTCTGGTATCTGACAAAAGGAGTGGAGGGCCTCCCTTCGAGTAGATGGAATCAACCCCAGAGATCTCATGTCCTTTAGTTTTTCTAATGAATCATCAGTCTTTTCACTGACATGATCTTCAAAAGGGAGATCTTCCATCTTATTTCTAGCTGGAAAAGAGGCTAGAAGCCATGCATGGCTTCTGATGGTCTCAGGCAAAGCTAATGCTCTGGCAGCAAAGCCCAAAGAACTGAAGGAGGCCCTGAGGGAATGTTTAGCTATGTTCTGACCCTTCAATAAGATGGCAATTGCCAGCCATCTCCTGTCAGCACGCAAGTCCTGAAGAAAAAAGCAACATTTTCCCCCATATATGGAATTGGTAATGGGCAATGACTGCCTCTTAATTCACCACCCTGATACCAAGAAATGAGGAAAAGAATACTTTTCTCTCCAGTGAGTCAATCTTTTTTCCCCTCTATCAACTGAGGTGGAGTGTAATTGTCTATACCCCATCCTGTAGCCAGCAACAGCCACCACCAGCAAATTGGGCACAGGGTGGGTATAGAAATAAGAGAACCCTTCAGAGGATTCTGCTATAGTTTGTCAGCCTTCTTAGAGATGGACTGACACAAGGCGAGATTGGACTACACAGATTTGGCCAATTGTAACAACTTATCCAGGATAAGGATAGGGAGTCATATCCTACTTTTGGCAGTAGCACAGAGGGCATCAAATACCGGGTAGGAAATCTCTTCCGCAGGGAGAGGAATTACAAATTGTGGAGCTACATAGCATCCTGAGAAGAACAGGAGTTTGAAGCCATTCCCTATATGTTCATCCAGTGATAGGTCAGGCTCAAGGTCAGCTTCTAAATGTTCCTATTCAAAGAGTTTGGCCGATGTACATAGCAGAGAGGCATTGCTGGCACATGATGGCTATATTACGTCAGTGGATGTGCAGGTGAATGAACCGGTGATGATGTGGCTGATCTGGTTAGATCCTGTGATGGTGTCGCTGGTGTAGCTATGTGGGCAGAGTTGGCATCGAGGTTGAGTTAGAGTTACTATGGTGCGGTGTGGTGAGAATATGCTTAAGGTTGACGGATTGTCTGTGGGTGAGGACTGACCTGCCTCCCAAGGCACGTGAAAGCGAAGGATCATTGTCCAGGATGGATTGTAGATCATTCATCTGCACATCCACCAATGTAATATACGCCATCATGTGCCAGCAATGCTCCTCTGCTATGTACATCGGCCAAACTGGACAATCCCTATGTAAAAGGATAAATGGACATATGTCAGATATTAGAAATGGCAATATACAAAAACCTGTAGGAGAACACTTCAACCTCCCTGGACACACAATAGCAGATTTAAAGGTAGCCATCCTGCAGCAAAAAAACTTCAGGACCAGACTTCAAAGAAAAACTGCTGAACTTCAGTTCTTTTGCAAATTTCACACCATCAGCTCAGGATTAAACAAAGACTGTGAATGGCTAGCCAACTACAAAAGCAGCTCTTTAAGAAGACTGCAGCAGTGCTTAAGTTGTAATGAAAGAGGTGCCTGGGCATAAATGAAACAGCAAGCCCAGAGATGCCAGCGCTCAGCCCTGGCACTATTAAGCACTGCCCTGCAGGGGTCCTCAGAGGAGAGATCAGGAAGTGTTCTGGGAAAGAAACAACAATGGGATTGGCCTCTTCTTCCTAAAAGGAGACAAAGACCCTAGAACTGAGGATGCATGCTTCTTTTTAGGTACTGTGAGCATCACACGTGGATCTGAGGCATACACCAGAGCTGAAAGGTGGACTTAGGCTGCCACAGCCACACAACTTGCTGGAACCAACACAAAGACCGAGTCAGGAAACAACAGAGGATCCGAAAGTCTGGACATCATTGGATCAGATGATACACATGGGTTCATTTCCTTAGTTACTAAAGCTGGAGGTGGAACAGGTCTCTGCTTTGGAACTGTGGTGCCCCTCTCAGAATCGGACAGTTCCAATAACTCTGATGAGCAGGAACTGGCACTGCTAACTTTGGCTGTTTTGTTCCTATGCTTCTTTTTCCTCAGTGCTGCAGCATCCAAGACTGAAGGTGCTGATTGCTCTAGTTCAGAGGGACCACTTATATCCATCTTCCAGGATCTGGGGAAGGTAGCCAGAACCGATCCTCATCCTGCAGCCAGAAGGGTTACATCCAGGTCAGATTGCTGTGATGCAGGAGGTGTGGCACCAGTGAGGGCAGCCAAACTGGTCCTCGACCTTACTTCTGGAACCGGGGTGCGGCAGTGAGATCTGAATATATTGCCATATTGTTTGGATATATCACCTCAGGGGCTTGACTGAGGGAGCCACAGGAACCAAGTCCAAGCCGAATAGGGTCTGCGGATCCTTAGAACCCTTCAGTCAATTGGAAATGACAAAGGCCATGGGGGCCGAGGCTGACTCTTGAAACCCTGAAACGTAATTCTGAATGGATCCAGAAGATCTAGCCTCAAGGCCTTCCTTAAGCAAGAGTTGCAGATGAATCTCCCTGCCCTTGTGGGTTCTNCTTCAGTTCTTTTGCAAATTTCACACCATCAGCTCAGGATTAAACAAAGACTGTGAATGGCTAGCCAACTACAAAAGCAGCTCTTTAAGAAGACTGCAGCAGTGCTTAAGTTGTAATGAAAGAGGTGCCTGGGCATAAATGAAACAGCAAGCCCAGAGATGCCAGCGCTCAGCCCTGGCACTATTAAGCACTGCCCTGCAGGGGTCCTCAGAGGAGAGATCAGGAAGTGTTCTGGGAAAGAAACAACAATGGGATTGGCCTCTTCTTCCTAAAAGGAGACAAAGACCCTAGAACTGAGGATGCATGCTTCTTTTTAGGTACTGTGAGCATCACACGTGGATCTGAGGCATACACCAGAGCTGAAAGGTGGACTTAGGCTGCCACAGCCACACAACTTGCTGGAACCAACACAAAGACCGAGTCAGGAAACAACAGAGGATCCGAAAGTCTGGACATCATTGGATCAGATGATACACATGGGTTCATTTCCTTAGTTACTAAAGCTGGAGGTGGAACAGGTCTCTGCTTTGGAACTGTGGTGCCCCTCTCAGAATCGGACAGTTCCAATAACTCTGATGAGCAGGAACTGGCACTGCTAACTTTGGCTGTTTTGTTCCTATGCTTCTTTTTCCTCAGTGCTGCAGCATCCAAGACTGAAGGTGCTGATTGCTCTAGTTCAGAGGGACCACTTATATCCATCTTCCAGGATCTGGGGAAGGTAGCCAGAACCGATCCTCATCCTGCAGCCAGAAGGGTTACATCCAGGTCAGATTGCTGTGATGCAGGAGGTGTGGCACCAGTGAGGGCAGCCAAACTGGTCCTCGACCTTACTTCTGGAACCGGGGTGCGGCAGTGAGATCTGAATATATTGCCATATTGTTTGGATATATCACCTCAGGGGCTTGACTGAGGGAGCCACAGGAACCAAGTCCAAGCCGAATAGGGTCTGCGGATCCTTAGAACCCTTCAGTCAATTGGAAATGACAAAGGCCATGGGGGCCGAGGCTGACTCTTGAAACCCTGAAACGTAATTCTGAATGGATCCAGAAGATCTAGCCTCAAGGCCTTCCTTAAGCAAGAGTTGCAGATGAATCTCCCTGCCCTTGTGGGTTCTGGGGGTGAATTTCCAACAGATCAAATATTTAGAAAATAAGTGGTCCTACTCCCAGACACTTCAGGTACTGCACACTGTCATCTGATATTGAGAAGACAGTGGGGCAGAAAGCACACCTTTTAACCTCTGGCTCTTTTTGCCTTTTTCAGTTCTGCTATACCACAAAACCAGGGAGATACCCTTACTACTCACTAACTAACTGTAAGCTGACACTAATTTTTCTGGAAGAAACAAGACTCCAGCCTTGAAGAGACAGGAGAGGGGTTCACATCTGTTCAGGTACGCAGCTGGAAGGAACTGACATGGGGCAAGTGCTCCACCCCCTATATAGCCTTGCCTGCAGTATGCCAGGGACGCTGAGGGATGGGTCGGGTTGCCAGAGTGCCCTAACGGATGCTGCAGGAAGAGGGTTCTACCACAAGGCATCACAACATGGTGCAGTGTCCTGAAAGTGGGAATATGCAAAGCTACTCGAAGAAGAAACCAACGTTAACCTCTAATGGTTTTGTGTTCTTTGCAGATTCATATGGTGATAAGATCAGCTCCACAACGTGTTATTCTGATCATAATTCAAAGAACTCTATAGCCTTTTAAATAGAACAACATTTCAAAAGTCCTTAAATCCAAGTAATGGAAAAACTTATAGTCAATATCCTTTACTTCCTCCAAAGTGACATCATATATGACTTATAAAAATAGCAAATAAAGGCACTTCTCCAAGCAGGGGCACATCCAGTTCACAAATGTTTCTGTTTTTATGGCTGTGTTTTAGTTTATACTCAAGTTAGTCACTGACATAGAAAAGTGAGGGTCTGTCAGTACATATAAACACCAGAGGCAGTAATAAGGACTTTTAACATATACTATATAATAGTATTCACAGCATCGACTAATGCACAATCAAAACATTTGCAGGCTTAAGCAAGTTACTTCTTTAAAATATGAATTCATATTATTATTTATATTGTAGCAATGCCTAGAGGCCCAAGCAGGGATTGGGGCCCCATGTGTAACCTATCATTTAAATCAGCTTCTGTACCAAATGACTGGAGGATAGCTAATGTGACACCAATTTTTAAAAACTGCTCCAGAGGTGATCCCGGCAATTACAGCCCGATAAGCCTGACTTCAATACTGGGCAAACTGGTTAAAATTATAGTAAAGAACAAAATTGTCAGACACATAGATGAATATAATTTGTTGGTGAAGAGTCAACACGGTTTTTGTAAAGGGAAATCATGCCTCACCAATCAACTAGAATTCTTTGAGGTGGTCAACAAGCATCTGGACAAGGGGGATCCAGTGGATATAGTGTACTTCGATTTTCATAAAGCCTTTGACGAGGTCCCTCACCAAAGGCTCTTAAGCAAACTAAGTTGTCTTTGGGACAAGAGGGCAAGTCCTCTCATGGATTGGTAACTGGTTAAAAGATAGGAAACAAACAGTAGGAATAAACAGTTAGTTTTCAGAACGGAGAGAGGTAAATAGTGGTTTCCCACAGGGGTTTGTACTGGAGCCAGTCATATTCAACATATTCATAAATTATCTGGAAAAGGGGGTAACCCCAGTTAGGTGACTTAATGTGCAGATGATACAAAACTAGTCAAGATAGTTAAGTCTCAGACAGACTGCGAAGAGCAACAACAAGATCTCTCAAAACTGGGTGACTGAGCAACAAAATGGCAGATGAAATTCAATGTTCATCAGTGTAAAGTAATACACATTGGAAAATATAATCCCAACTATACATATAAAATAATGGGGTCAAAATTAGCTGTTACCACTCAAGAAAGAGATGTTGGAGTCATTCTGGATGACATCCACTCAATGTAAAGAGACAGTCAAAAAAGCAAACAGAATGTTGGGAATTATTAAGAAAGAGAGAGATAAGAAGACATAAAATATCATATTGCCTCTATATAAATCCATGGTACGCCCACATCTTGAATACTGTGTGGAGATGTGGTCTCCCCATCTAAAAAAAGATATATTGGACTTGGAAAAGGTTCAGAAAAGGACACCAAAAATTATTAGGGGACTTCCGTATGAGGAGAGATTAATAAGACTGGGACTTTTCAGCTTGGAAAAGAGATGACTAAGGGGAGATATGATAGAGGTCTATAAAATCATGACTGGTGTAATGAAAGTAAATAAGGAAATGTTATTTACTCCTCCTCATAACACAAGAACTAGGCATCACCAAATGAAATTAATAGGCAGCAGCTTTAAAACAAACAAAAGGAAGTATTTTTTCACACAACGTATAGTCAACCTGTGGAACTCCTTGCCAGAGGAAGTTGTGAAAGCCAAAAACTATAACAGGGTTTAAAAAAGAACTAGATAAGTTCATGGAGGATCGGTCCATCAATGGGTATTAGCGAAGATGGGCAGGGATGGTGTTCCTAGCCTCTGTTTGTCAGAAGCTAGGAATGGGTGACAGGGAACGGATCACTTGGTGATTACCTGTTCTGTCCACTCCCTCTGTGGCGGCTGGCATTGTCCACTGTCAGAAGACAGGATACTGGTCTAGATGGATCTTTGGTCTGGCCCAGTATAGCCATTCTTATGTTCTTATTTGCTAGGTTCTTAACACACATAAGGAAAAAGAGAGTTCCTACCCTAAGGAGCTTACAAAGTAAATGTGTAACAAGAAACAAAAGGTAGGAACAGACAGAAAAGAGAAGCAAAAGCTAGAAGTGAGAAATTCAATTATTAGTAAGAAGCAGTGTCTTAGGTAGTAGAAAGAAATACACTGAGGATGGCAGGCAGGCAGAGGGTAGACAGAGCATGCATAGAAGAAAAGAGGGGGAAAATGAACTTGGGACTCTCAGTGATGGAGAGACCGGAGAGCATGCTTTTGAGGAGGCTGGACATGTGATAAGAACTGGAAAAGAATGACCAGCAATGAAAGCATCAGAGGAAGAGCACAGCAAGAAAAGATGTGGAAGACCAAGGATATGATAGACTCTGTCAAGAGACATTTGAAGAGAAAAGGACTGGAACTCCAAGACCTATGTACCTGTGCTAAAGACTGGAAGGAGTGGCAAAGGATCGTGGGCCTCTCCAAGCCTGAGTAAATGGTAAAGTCAGTCAAGAAGTGAAGTGTAATAAGCCATGGTCACACCACATCAGCTGCCTAGCCATTGTCAAGTGTAGGTATCACAAAAGAAGGGAGCTTTCAATATTGAAGTATGGAACTTATCACAAGGGGAACTGACAGCAATTCCTATATTTTTGTTGCCTAGCATCTTCCATTGTAAAAGATTTTTGCAACTTTTTTTGGAGCATTTTTCACCACTTACATTGTTTGCAATAGGCCTTTGAAATTTGACAGGGAGAAAGCCTTGAGGCCTGAGAAGTGCCTTTTCTTTGTATCATAAAATTCTGTTTAGTTTTTGATATGACAAACTGGGAAAAATTTGGCAGCTTGCCAGAGTAATTACTGAACACACAAATATTCTCAGGCTGGGTTGATACTGATGCCATCACATCAGCAACAACACATGATGACACAGCAGTGGGAATACCATGGAGCTGCTGAAGCAATGGTAGTAAGGGAAGGGGGAGAGACAGTCAGGCCATGGATCCCTCCAGTCACCCCTTGAATCCAACACGTAGCGCAAGTAGCCCATCTCCTACTTCTGAGATAACAGTCAACTTCTGTCATCTGCTAAAGTAATTAGTTCTGCTGATCAAGTGGCAGAAGTCTGCAATGCAACAATGAAGGTTCAGGGTTCAAACCATGTCTGTGATGGGGGGGCTGTTACAGATGCATGTAACAGAATTTGATTTTACCTTTCTCCTTTTAATAAACTCTAGGAAATTGCATTAAAATACATTAAAGAACAGTATTCAGGTTGCAAAGTCAAAAATTCAAAAGTTATGAAGTGCCAGAAATTACTGCACAACCTTAATTTGGCCCCTTGAACATATGCATTGTGACACAGACTTTATTACATGAGCACACACTATTTTTTCCAGTCCTGACTCATTCAATGTACAGGATGGATACAAGAGGGGCAGAATTACAGTCGCACAGGCAAGCACAAATCTGAAATATCTAAATTTTTGAGAGCTCAACTTTTCAACCTAACAATGACACATGTTACAATATGTTTTCATGTAATTTTCCAAATACAGCACCTACTTACAAAAGGTGTCACTACCCATCATTCCAGTTAGAACAGGATGCTCTGAAAGTGAGGAAGTGGGACCCTAAGAAGAAAATGCTAATAGAAAGCACATGACTGCTATCTTTGGCTAAATGACTGAGAATATACTAGTGATGGGTAAGCATTATTCTTTGATGCATTTAATTTTGAGGGATATGGTGCCTTTTTGTTAAAACACTTTGGACAGTCAAACGTTACAGGATATTGTTTTTAGGTAATTACAGATATGTGATTGCCAGAGCCTCTTTCTCCATTATATTTCTCAGGTCAGCTTGCTGACTGACCAGCAGTTATCTCTTTCAGGACCTTTAAAGTGGCACTTCCAGACAAGTGGAAGGAAGTTCTACTCCTCAAAATATCTTATTTTTTTCCTTTAAGTGGTGATGACTTCCATAGAAATGCTGTGCCCTGCTAGTGTAAGGATGTGTGTGAGTGTCAAAGAGGTGCAGAGCGAACCCACCAAATGTATATTGTATACTGTACATAATTCAATCAGCACTGGGTTGGGGATAAGACTGAAAATTTTCATCCCAAAGGATGAAAATTCCAGAAAATTATAAATGATTGAAAATAGAGAATTAGAATGGAAACCATTAAGCAACCTTAACTATAGCAGTCGCTGCTGCTCTATAGAAGTTAGTTAACATATTAATGTCTCTCCATTGGGGAGGGCAGAATACTTAATGCCAGAATTTTAAAACTACTCTGTAGCTAATATCATGGACCTTGTATAAAAAATAAGATCTAAGTCTCACAATAAAAGTTGCTCTGAAAGCGTTTATTGATCTTCCCTCTGCAGCATACATCACCATTTCTGTAAAGCAATGCTTTAGGGAATGATGATTCAGGCAATGAATAAGTCACTATGGCTAGTGGGTAATAAATAATGACTGATAGACTTTTCCCAAGAATAATGATCTGATCTCCAGTAGTACAGAGATAACAGGAGTGTGACAGACAACAAGGGTACTTCCAGCACAAACATCTTGACAACTGAAGACCAGGAGTAACTCTAAACAAAGTTAAAAGAAGGTGACAAAAGGAGAATTGTTTCTCTTACATGAAAAAACAAATAGCAGCAGAATGAAAGATGAACACATGGAAAGGAATGAGTAATTCAATAGGAGAGGCAAACAGTTATATAGCAATAGCTATCAAAGATTCGGAGAAGCACAAATAGCAGTTTAAAAGTCAAATTCAAGGAGGGGGGGTCTCTTCTCTGTTCTAGCACATGGGCCACAGACATGGAAGCTAAAGAAAACCAAGGAGACAACGCTATACTAGATAATTCAATGCATCTACTTTCAATGACAGTTTCTGTAATACACTTTGCCCTGTTGGTATACGATGGTATCATTGTTTCAGACACCAAGAAATACATGACAAAAAGGTCTTGTATCAAACCACATCAAACAGAGTCTAGGCACCACCACTGGCTATCTAGAGAATCATTTACTAAGTTAGGGAGTAAGGAAGAGAACACGAAACAAGTGGCCTGTGGATAACATGGAAGACAGCAACAAAAGGAGCCAACAGAATGCAGAACAAATAGTTCTAGATTAAAAGAAATACCAGGGAAAGAGAAAAAGCACTCAGTGGTCTTCCATCCCTCATTCTTCATCATCTAACTGTAAATGTCATTTTACTGCAGCCTTAAGAATACTACTTTACTTCCCATAGCACTTTTAAAAATATGCATAACATAACATTACAAATTTTATTTTGTTGTTAAAAATGTTATTCCTTCAAACCACAGAAAGAAAAAAAATATCAATGTGGTCTGTAAACTTCAGTTCCAAGTTAATAACAAACGGGGCACTAGGGATGTAACAAAGACACAAACTCTCAGGGGGAGGGAAGTGTCATCTTTCTTTTTGTGTTGTTATGTAATGCTTTATTTTATATCGTATACCAGCAAGGCACAGTATATTACAGAAACTGTCACTGATATATATATATATATACACACACACACACTCTTACTTTCAGATCTTGAATTTTACTTTTAAACTATTATTTGTGCTTCCCCAAACTTTGATAGTCATTGCTATATAGCATATTTAGTTTGTTTCTTATGACATTTTTACTGAAAATCTAAAAGAAAGGAATTGATTGGGCATAGAAATACAATATCTTAAATAGATACCCTCAATATTCAATCTGCATAACTTTTGCTCTTCTAAAACAGTTAAGTTTTGGAAATTAAATGCTTTTGTCTGTTAAAACCTCCTTTTCAATCTTACCCTTGAAAATTTGTCTCAGCTTAGACTTCATAAAACGACACACAAAAATTAATTATTTGGCCGTTAATCTTTAGTAATTTCTTTGAAAATAAGTGTTCACGGACTACAAAATTAAAATATACTCTAAAAAATATTTTACTTTATGAGGTTTTTTTCAGTCAGAAACCACAACAGTTTCCTCTCATAATCCACCTACATGAAAAATCAAAGAATTTGGGGTGGAGGTTGAAGAGCAGGTATTGAGGAGGGTTGTATTTTTTGGTGGAGGGTTGTAAAATGATCATTGACATTTTAATTAAAGAAAGAAATGTTAGTAGAATAAACAGGACATTTTCTGAAACAGTCTGCAGTGGCTGCTCTGTCAGTCCTTTGTATCGTCTCGGTAAATTATGCAGACTCTCACTAGACAGAGCAGCTGTAATTCACTGTCTCTGGTAATGTAATCTATGTTTATCACTATTTTAATTAAACTGAATCTTAATTTGGTACTTTTATTTCAAGAAAATATACCTTATTCCATTTTTTTCTAAATACACAGCGTCTTGTCTGTCTTGGAGGTTAGAGTTTAAAATTAAACACTTTTCTCATTGCAACTGAACCTTACCTATTAAACAATTAAAGAACTGCCATATTAGTTTTGATTATTAAAATGTTTTTATTGTACCTAAATCGACTTTCATTACTGAGGCAAGATTCCCATTGTCTTTAATGGGACTTCTGCCTAAATACAGTGTGAGTGCTGAAGGTCTATTGATAGCATCTATCCAAAAGATTAAAAAAAGGGAGATGAAATACCAATTCACAAATTACACATGAAATGCAATCCACCACTTAAAAACATTACAGGCCAACATCTGCCGTTTCTCTATTATTGCTTGCAAGGTTACACAAAAAAAATTAGAACAATCCACAATGTCAACTGCAGACTTCTGATACGCTTCTGGGCTATAATATGGGGAAAGGGAAAAGAAAGAAAAGATAATTTAGATATGGATTTTATCCTAAAAACCACAAAATATGGTTACTGAAATTTAGGACATCTCAACACCTTTATATGAAGTTTATGAAGGTGGCAGAGCCCCAAATCAGATCATTAACAAGAAGATTCAATTCAACTCAAAGAAAACATTAAATACCAAAAGTGATTGTATATATTGGCAATAACTGTGTAATCACTTTATAAAATCTAAATTTAGTTGAATTTAAACTGTTAAGGAAAACCATTTCCCTATTTAACAGAATTTTAACATTCCTTCATTCTTTTCTGCTAATGTGTTAGCAGTTACTTTGCTCACAAATACATACTTGTCCTTTTAACTTCTCTAACGCATATCAGTCAACAGACAATAGATTTTGGGAGTGTTTTCGGTATTAGTTGGTGCATGCTCCATGCCATGATAATTGCTTCTTCCAGCACCATTTCAGAATATAAAAATCACAAATGCTGGTAAAAAGTGAAGATCTGCTATGACTAGGGGCTAGAGATTATCCATAAACTAGGTAGACAAAAATCAAAGCTTCTATGTATTACCCTCTGAAAGCACCTCACCTCTGACCAGAAGGTGCTATTTTAATGTAGTCTTCATCTTCATTTATTATCAGATCTCAAACACTGCCAAGAGTGGTTTGTGATACAGAATACTATCTACTACAAATGAAAGTCCTAACACTTGTGACAAGGTAAAAATGGTCTTCAAAGGTAGAAAACTGGTGCATTAATCTACCCTTCCATCACCTCTTCCAAAAGTACCAAGGGATGTGGGCAGTCATGTGTTTAACACAAATCATCAGAGATACAGGAATGTTTTGAATAGCCATCAATGGTTACATCATTAAAGATAATTTACTGCAATGACTTATGATTTTCAATTCATAGAAGTGCATTAAGAGTGTGTTCTACACTTACATTAACACTCCCCATCATAAAATAAAGCCATTTGACTTCTCACAGAGTGACTTTTATGATGCTGTTATAGAGGGAACTAATTGTAGTTAAAACATTTTTTTAAAAAGGTCACGCTTTTTTATTTTAGCATATAATATTTAAATAGTATCCTAGGAGTCGTGAAGTGGTTTTGGTTGTGGGGTTTGTTTGTTTTTTTAAACACAAGACCTCCCAATAAATTTCACATTTAGTGCGACAAAACATAAAATAAAAAGTTATTTGCACACAAGCTATAATTAGAAACAAAAAAAAATTTAAACATTAAATGAGTTTGGGAGACAAATGAGTACTAATGAATGACAAATACTTCAATCATCGTGTGAATTAAAACATCATCATTAATATGTATCCAGTTCATAAGTAAGCATAAGTTCCAGGCAGACCATGCAAGATCCAGCTCCGAAGAAGTAATAAGCACAAAGGGTCTGAGTTTAAAATTATTCTGTTTTGAAGCTCAGCTTCAAACAAAACTTCAAGAACAATCTGTATGGCTCAGAAAATTCCATCTATCTTAAATTACTGATACAATTTCTGAATAGCCACTGGGTAATGACAAGCAGTAGCTAATAAATCTGAAAGAGGACAGAATAGTCTATTTTGTTCATCCCCTTCAATGTAAAGCAGCCAGTAAAAATCAAAATGTTTCCTAAAAAAAATGGGCTTTTGTATGAGCTAAAAATAAATCTAAACATCCTGCTCTTTACCTGTATGCTCACACCGGCTGCATTCATTCAGTAACTGTTTACAGACAAACTATAGAGGGCAGTGTTGTATCAGTTTTGAAGCTTTACAATGGCAGTATGGCCCAAGAAGAGAAAATTGTCCAAAAAAAAAAAAAAATCAAAAAAAAGACCACTACCACACACACACACACACACACACACACACACAAACCACAAAGTTGGGAGGATGCAAATATACTAAACCTAATACAAAAGTAATGCAAAAGCAAAAGGACAGAAGCTCTGTTTCTGAAGAAGCCTAGACTTCAAAAAAAAAACAAAAAACTTCACACAGACTGTCAGACTGAGAAGAATATTGCAATGCACACATTTGGCATTTCCTTTTGTAGTGCTTCCCATGGAAAAGGTAACTAATCATAGCACCTCCTTATCCTTTGCAAACAGCAACCTATTACTGGAATCCTGGCCACAATCAATATGAAAATTAGTGAGGACTGTTATGCAATTCTTCTATAATTCTATCAACAGGAAGAATACCTTCTCACTGCAGTTTTGTTTAAAAGGCCAATTCTATATTTTACCTTTTTGTAATGACAGCTACAAATCAATCATTTCTATTCTAAAAGTGGTAATGCTGGGGAAATATATATCAAATGAAATCCTAACCTTTCAAGAAGAAATGAATTTAAACGTAGTGATCAGCGTCTGTTTAGCAACAATAAGTGTCCAGTTCAACATAACAGAGCCAAGTTATTGCTACACTGAAACAGAGACACACACAATTATCAGTTGGGGGGGGGGGCATTAAATGGCACGTTTACATAAATAACTAATTCTATATTTAGGTAAAATTCACTTTATAAAAAGAAGCCTAGAAGAGATAAGTGCTTATGAATCCAAAATGTGATGAAATATTTTATTGTTCAATTAGATTAAAGCTTTCTTGTCCTCAATTACATTTTATTAGAACTAATCCCAATTACGTGAATAGATTACTATGTCACATTAGAAACAGGGTGGGTGAGGTAGTATCTTCTGTAGCAGAGAGAGACAAGCTTTGGAGACACACAGAGCTCTTCTGCAGCTCTGGTAAAGGTAGTCCAATGTATCCACCTTGTCGCTCTAGTGTCCTGGGACTGACATGGCTACAACTACACTGCATACATGTTAGGCAAATCAAAACCAAGATTAGCACCAATCCAAAGAGAAAAGAAAGGAGGAAATAAGTGTGCTAGAAAAGGGGGCTCCATCCTATATTTTTTCATCTTCACCAGATCTTGGAAGTGCGGGGCCTAATCCAAAGCCACTGAAGTCAATGAGACTGTTTTCACTGACTTTAGTGGGTTTTGGAACAAGCCCATAGGGCAGAGATCTGAAAATATTACACACTTCTTGATGTCTTAAAACTCTTAAATCATAAAGTTGTATGGTTATTAAAGATGATCCATATATTTGCAGTTTATTAAAATTCACAATCTTATTTTCTGCTAGTGAAAGACAAGGGTTAGACAGAAAAGTGTTAAATAAAGCTTCACTGTATTAAGTTAACAACTACACCAAACACTCATCTATTGCTTCCTTAAATTATTAATTAATTTATTTTTGTTTAGGTTCCTCCTGAGGCAACATATTTTGTAGGTATGCTACATGCATGCAAATAAACTACATGTTTTTGCTAGGTACTAACAATACCTCATTTTTTATATATTTTTATATATACTGAATACATAATCCTACAAAAACTGGAATAATACAAATGGATTTAATAATTTAAGGAACATGTAGTTTCTAACAAAAAAGTAAGCGTACTTTTAATTCAGAGAAATGGGTTTTCTTAAGTGATACATTCCATTCTTATTTTGACAGGCCTGCAATTGGATCCAAACTCTGCTGTTATTGAGATTGCTGAATCTATGCATGACACTTTGAAAGTAATTCTAATGAAATCCAAGAAAAAAGTTTTGATAACTTTTACAAAATTGATTTGAACACTAATGATTTTTTCCATTTAACTACAATGTTGAATGCCTAAATGTTAGTACTGTAGATAACTTTCTAAACAGTCAAGGTATTTAACAAGATACTTGAAGTTACTTCCTCCCTGTGCAATGCAATGTATTAAAGCCAATTTTAGCTAACTAATTTATTCAAAGCTTGATTGCGAGCAATAGCTGCTAGAAGAAATACTGCATTGTTGATTCATATACAAGCATTTCACTTAACTACATTGGATAATAGCAGTGCTCCTAAAGGAGTATAAAAGCAACGTGATTAGCAGTCATTACTGTTAATTAGTGTTCATTTTACATTCATAGGGATGAACCTCTTCTGTGCTGAATAAATGGAAAAGTTTCTTTCTGAAGGTTTGCCAAACCTGGCCTAGGTAAGTACTGGAATAAACAGTCAACTACCAGTAGCAGAATTTAAAACAAAACAAAACAAAAAAAAACCCTAGGACCGGATCAGCATCCAATTAGTGAGACCCAGTTTTTAAACAGGAAAAGGTTTGAAGGGAATGAGTAAAACTGGAAACTCATACTTCACATTCTGCAATCTCACTGATAAAAGGAGGAAATGTGTGTTTATCAAACTTGCTATAAGTGCACAGTTCATTTGGCGTCCTGTAAACAATGCCCGCCTGCTCATTTCCAAATGCATGTGAGAATCTTGCAGACCCACAACATCACATTCAGCAGGCAAGGTCACACTAGCGATGCCCTGGAAATGGGAAATTAGGGAAACCTGGCAATCAGAGGTTTAAGGCTGACCAGAAAAAGCCCTGAGGCTTGCTTACCATCTTTCACTACTAGCCTGGCTGTCTGTGCTTATTCAGTATTAACACAACAGAACTGGGAGTGAAAGAAAACAATTCCACACACCTAACAGGGAGAAATACACTGACTTTCTTGTTTACATAAAGTTCAACATTTCTCACGGTAAGAAGCCACCTCTGAAATGTTGCTTAAGATCCCACTCCGAAAGGAAAACATATCCCTCCTGAACATTTCAGACAAGAAGTAGGGAATAGCAGGCATCCTGCTGATTAGCAAGCTTCCTCATTCCCCCCTCATTTTAAAATTCAAGCTAAAATCCAACCCTCAACTTGTAAATAGAAGAAGACATAAAAACAGAGAAAAACAATTATTTTACATTGCTTACTGTGTAGCCAACCACATGACCACTTCTTCCTTCCATTAATCCATCAAGTCACTGGTTGTTAATTACTACAATGATACCCTGTATCTTCACCAGAAAAGACAAGAGGCTCCACATGAGAATCAACAAAAGCAAACTGCTGGCCATGCAGGTCATGAGTGTCAAGGGACAATGCAAATTCTTGCAGAACAAGATCTAGTCATTCTATAAGTGAAGAGAGGCTACTATCTACTACATGAAAACAACATGCAGAAATCGGTGCTGAAAAATTCACCCCGTAAAGAGAAGTTCAATTATTTACTTCTCTCTCAGCATAGGTCACTGATTTTATTGCCCAGAGCAATACAAAGCATTTAAGCATTACAGCCAGAAGGATACACAGTTCCAGAATTTTCACCTATAGATAATCCACATAATTAGTACTCTATCAACACCAGAAGGCCCTAAAAATAACTGCCATTATTGCGTTTCTCACTGCTGTTCCCTTGAGTAACAAAAAATATGTTTCGTTTTTAAATATTCACTTTATGAATTTCATTTGCTGTATACAAATTTAAATTTCAGTTGATGCACTATATAAAGCTTATCTGTCAAAAATCAGAACTATACTCACCCCTCTTGGTTTGCAGTTATTTTAAAGTCTGAAATATCCGTGGTTATGCCTTTGAAAACTTATCCAGAAAGATTGCCTACTATCTGTGGTAATTTCAATATTCTGCAACTTTTTGCATGTAATAACAGGAATGTTTAAAGGAACTACTGCACAGAGTAAAGATTCATTCAACAGAAAAAAATAGAATAATGGAATTCTCTTGGACTGGGAAGAAATGGAGTATGATGGTCAAACCATAGGACTGTGCGACCAATTTACTGACCACCTTTATTTATTCAAAATTTATTCATTAGTAAAAGAGGGAGAGCGCTACCTAACCAATATGGCGATAAAATGCTTAACTAATTAGGTAAAAAGGACATTGGGATACTCAGGCTAAACGTTTTAAAAGTATTATTACTAAATTAGTAACAAGTTAATTCATCCCTTTATATAATTCATAATTACTTTCACTGAAGTCTCTTTCATATTTTATATTATCATTCTTCCATTCACTAAGGAAAGACAATGAAGTACTGTACTCTTTCCTCTCAGCACCCATACGTAACTCACATTAATCAGAGCAAAGTATGCATCATGAAGAGAGCACAGTACATTGTAGGTACTACTGTAGATGAAGGAAAAGGTCATGGTGAAATTAGCTCACAGTACTGATGCTTTGGAAAACAATCAATGTTTTAAGACAAAAGAATCAGACAAGTTCTTGTTTTAAGTATCTGCAAATGTAGACTTAACGAAACAAAAATGGATACAGTACTTTCTAGCTGATCTACAGGTTACTGAAGCAATAAAAACACTTTTTAAAATTTGTGACTAAGTCAAGTAAATGGTAAATAACATTTCAATTCAATAATTATGAAATAATATTATCCTAAAACATTTGTTCAAAGAAAAGTTGCACAGATGACAAATAGTTTAGTTGTACAAATATTTAACAATACTTTATAACACGTTAACAGACAATACTTTAAATCCAGCAACTGCAGTGGGTAACTCAACAAAAATATAACTGTTGCAATGACCATACTGTTAATACACAATATATGCCACATGTACGTAGTATCGTCTTATTAGTAATCTCATATACATACCATGAAACAAGTTATGCGGCCAACTACCAACCAAACCTAATTTACCTCTAATCTAAACACAGAATATGCGATATAGTTATACCAAGAAAGTTAGATTTTGTTATGCATTCAGTTTTCCTGATAATATCTGAAATATATTACTAGTTGTTTATTGGTCACTAATTCTCCAGTTTGTACTTTTGTATAACTAATGTTAAAAAACTACGTACATTATTAGAAAACGATATTCATTCATAGCTTTCAAACCAAAACACTGGACAATCTAAGGGCTGGTCTACACTACGGGGGAAAATCAATCTCAGATACGCAACTTCAGCTACGTGAATAACATAGCTGAAGTCGAAGTATCTAAGATCAAATTACTCACCATCCTCACGGTGCGGAATCAATGCCCGCAGCTCCCCATGTCGACTCCGCAACGCCGTTCGGGTTGGTGGAGTTCCGGAATCGACATAAGCGCGTTCGGGGATCGATATATCGCGTCCAGATGAGACGCGATATATCGATCCCCAAGCAATCGATTGCTACCCGCCGATACAGCAGGTAGTGAAGACGTAGCCTAAATGAAATGAATCAACAATAATCAAAGTGGAAACTGTCTGTTACAGCTATCTCCCTATTCCATTTTGTCTCTTACAGCTGTCTCCACACTCCATTTTGTTTTTGTTCTCCTGTGGCCTCCCCTCCCTGGCTGTTAAGTTGTTTAGCAGGGCCACTGCCCTTCTCAAAGGGAGGGTCCCTTAAAGTTGTTTAGCAGAGCCATTGCCCTTCTCAAAGGGATGGCCACTGTGTTCGTATAGTTGTGGTTAAGTCTGTTCCTTCCTGCTGCCCCTCGCCCGAGCTCTCCAGTCACCCCATACCCTCAGTCTCTACTGCTGTTTAAAACTGCAGCCTGCCTGCCTCTTCTCCTGAATTTAAATCTCTCTGCTCTCGCTGTTTAAGCTGCAGGCCTGCCTATCTCTCTCTGCTGTTTAAACCTTGCAGCCTGCCTTGCCTCTGTCTCCTGATAAATTGATTCTCTCTCTCTTCTCTCTCCTTTTTAATTCCAACTTCACTCCAACCTCTCCTATTACCCCACACTCAATTTATTACTGAAGTCTAGCATTAAAACACCCAATTGGTTAACCTTCTTCTCTCTAAACATCACCTCACATTTTCATTTTAATACCCACTGTGACACATTTTTACCTAGAGTTGGTTACTTACCCACATTTTCCCATAACTGTTAGTTGGCTTATATGCTGCATGTGACACGCCTTTTATAATAGAAAATTGTTAGATACTTGTTTACATTTTATACTTCAGTGTTAATTGGTAGCTCAGCGTATTGTACCCCATATTGAAACCCTATAGTTTATTTGCTAAAAAGAAAACCCCTCCCCAA
>NC_133772.1:98019652-98083817 GCF_003597395.2 Chelonoidis abingdonii | reverse complement strand
CCAATTGTCTACCTTAACAAACCCCATACCCCTCACTATTGAATTTTCCCTGTTTTTTGCATTTTCTTAATAAAGTTTATTTTGCACCCCACCTGTGTGGTAATTGCTCCCCAAGATCCCATATACCTGCTGGCAGGGACAGAAACCACCTAACTGCATGCAAATGGCACACCATTGTACTACCTCCTCATTCACACACACACCTACCCTGCACCTTTCTGGAAGGGCTCCTCCCAGACTAAACTACTTTAGATAACTGATAAAATTAAATATGTATGAAAGCAGAAATACATTTTTAGTCTTCCCTTTACCCAGGCTTAGCACAGCAGCAATTGAAAATGTATCTTTTGTTCTTTATAGGTCCCCCAAAGTACAATTGCCCAGCAGCACTACCCAGCATCTCTGTAATGTAATCCTTCCGCCAGTCAGAGCTGGCAGCAACAAGACCCAGGTTCAGTATCTAGGGGTTCCTTTCCAACAATATAACACAAAACCAGCTGGAGCCCCCACCCAGTGACCTGGGACAATTACACACCACCCTCTGGGTGCCTCTAAAAGGCAATACTTCCCCTCTTGCAAGCACAGAATCTGAGTGTAGCAAAAAACTTTTATTAAAAGGAGTGAAATAATGCAGCATCAATTTGGGAAACACCGCAAATAGGGTTTATAAACACAAACCATGAGCAAAATATCCACCAACAAGTAAGTTGAGCAGTGTCCTTTTCCCTTCAGGTACTTAAGTCCAGCAACCCAAAAGTCCCTTTAATGTGCCCGTCCCTTCTCTGCACCCCACTCACAGTTGCTGTCCTTGGACGGTGCAGACCCAGAGTTCAGAGGTACATCTGCAGAGTTCACTTCCCCCCCGGGTGTAAGGGGAGGTAACTCACTGCCCCTCTCTGCCGGGCTCTGCTCTGGCACTCTCCACCAACCACCCTGCTGGCCACTCGCCGCACCTCTCCACCAACCGCCCTGCTGGCCACTTGCCACACCTCTCCGCTGGCCGCACCTCTCCACCAGCGGCCCTACTGGACATGCGGCGCGCCTCTCTGCCAGCCACCCTGTTGGCTGCACCAAGATGTCTTCAGGCTACCCCTCACTTAACACCTCTCAGTGATTTCAGCTGTTAGTGGGGGAGCCTCACTGCTGGTGCACACTGGGCAGTCTCTTGCATCAGAGACACTGTCTCAAAGCAGGTCTAATACTTAGACCTAGGTATCATTGATTTCAGCTCTGCAGCATGTAGCAAGACTCTAAATTCAGTCTAAATTAGTTCTATTATTACACACTGGAGAGAGGAAGGGTCAAATGGTGTCTGGGGCCCTGAGACAAGGCCCACATCAAAAGGTACAAGTATCTGTCCCCACCCTCTCTCCACTCGCTGAGCTTTGGAATTCATGTCCCCTGCCTAGCGAGTGCCATTCAGTTGAGGGTGAGTCCTTCAATTGGGAAATGCCATGTACAGTTTTGCTGCCCTTGATTCACACCACAAAGATAACAACCTTTATTACTCTTTCCCCAATAACAAGGAGACTGTGGATCCCACACCACCCAAAAGTGTTCATTTGGGCAAGCAATCTCATCATGCTGAACACCTAGGCAGGGTGGGTGTGCCCGAGCAAACAATATCGGCTCCTGAAGTCTCCTTTTCCACAGCTCATCTCTAGATGTCAAGGGAGAGCTCATTCAGACTCTGCTTACATCCTCCCCGCAGCCGAGAATTTGTCATCCCAACAAATCACACTCCCTATTATACCAAATTCATTAGTTCCCTCCAAAGGGTCTCAGGAAACCCACTATGGCTTCAGCAAGCCTGTGAGCTAAGTGTATTGGTTCTTCGCTAGCCACCCCAAGTGCGTCATAAGTTAAGCGGTTTACTGGTCTTATAACCCTGTCCCACCTATTGAGAATGTGCATTGCAGAGGTAGGGGGACATCTTCTTGTGCGACGGATGGTGAGGGTTCCTTTGAAGGTCCCTCAGCTACTAGCATAGGCTCCTGCATCTCTGATTCTAATAGCGGAAGGTTCAAGGCACCCAGGACACCTTCCACCTGTATGCCTTCACTGTCCAATAACCTGTGTGTGTCAAGGCGCTCTCATTGGCGGCATAAATGTGCCAGCAATGGGCCTAAATACTTCCTCCACAGTGTTTAGGGATGAAGAGGTGGAGCTCTCTCTTAGTTTAGCTAATCGAGACCGAAATCTTGTCTCCATCCTTAGATACACCATGGTAGTGTCTGCCTCCTCAGACTCACTCTCAGATGTGCTGAATAGGTGTAGATTAGGGGAGCACACTATTCATGCTGGATGGTGGCTTTGGTCTAGCACTTCTGCTCTGCCCAGTTGTCGTGTTTAGAAGCAGAACTCTATCCTCCAGCAGGAGCTCCTCCGAATGCACCCTAACATCATACCGATGTTTGTTACGGTCTGAATTTTTCCAAGCTGCAAACACAGCTAAGTGATAAGCATCCCACAGCTTTTCTCTTAGTCAGGATACATACTGCTGATGAGTCTCATAGCTATCTCCATCATCTGATACGCCAAAATACAAGTCTATGGGTAATCTTGATTCTCGCCCAAACATCAAGAGATAAGGGGTTACTCCCATAGCATCGTTCTTTGTGGCACAGGCATGCACCAAAACCACAACATGCTGGCTCCAGGTTGCCCTCTGCTCTGGCTGTAAAGCCCCCAACATATCTAACAGACTTTGATTAAACCTCTCTGGCTGAGAATCACCTTGCGGGTGATAAGGCGCTGTCCAAGACTTTTTAATTCCTGCTATCCTCAGCACCTCCTTCAGAAGGTGACTCTCAAAGTCCCGCCCTGATTGGAGTGTATCTGACCTGGGAACCCATATACTGAAAAATATTTTTCCCACAACACTTGAACAACATTGGTAGCCCTCTGGTCACATGTGGGATGTGCCTGCGCATACCATGTAAAATTGTCAGTCACTATTGAAATGTTCCCGACATTCCTCTTGTCCACTTCTAAAGACAAGAAGTCAATGCATACCAGCTCCAAAGGTTTGCTGCTGATGATGTTCTTCAAATATGCAGCTCTAGTGGGCAGAGTTTTCTTTTGAACATATCGAGCGCATGTCTCACATTTCCTGTTAATGTCTTCAGCCATCTGGGGCCAATAGAATCTACTATGAATAAGTTCCAGGGTCCTCTCCACTCCTAAAGGGCCAGTGTCATCATGCAGAGCCCTCATGGCCAGAGTTCTGTACTCTTTTGGTAGCACTAGTTGCGGTCGTTGCTTTTGTAAAGGGTCAGTGGTAATTCGGTACAGCACTCCCTGAATCAGTTTTAGTTTGTTCCATTCTGTCAATAGCAGTTTACCCTCAAGGTTAGGTGGAATAAATCTCCCCTCCCTTTTGGCAAGTAGTTTATCACGAATTTCAATATCTTGCAGCTTGGCTTCTTGCCAGTCAGACGCATTGAGCATGGGCAAGAGATTGGTCCAACACGATATAACTCACTGAAGCAGAAGGCACACTTGCAGGGGGCAGACCCGGAGCTTCTGCAATACAGCCATGAAGGCTCTCATGGGCTTCTGGCTCTCGACGACTCACACTGAAAATAGCTCTCACTCCATCCATAGGTATCACAGCAACTTCCGATGCCTGTGGAAGCTGGGACAATGCATCCACATCTACTTTGCTTCTCCCTGATTGGTACTGAATGCTGAACTCATAACTAGCCAGAGCAGCCACCCATCTCTGTCCTGTAGCATCCAGCTTAGCACTTGTTAACATATAAGTCTGGATTGTTGTCCAGCCACACTTGAAACTGAGCACCTTACAAGTTGTCTCAAAATTTCTCAGTGATGGCTCCTCTCAAGGCCAAGAACTCCAGTTTGTGGATGGAGTACCGAGTTTCACTATCAGACAGTCCTCAGCTGGCAAAGGCTACAGATTTACATTTGCCTTCCAGTTCCTGGTACAAGACTGCTTCCAGAACCTCCAAACTAGCATCAGTATGAAGGATAAACTGTTTGCTTGGGTCAGCAAAGACTAGGACTGGAGCATGAGTTAGGCAATTAATGATTTCCTGAAAAGCCCTTTCAGATCTCTCATCCCACCATGGTCCAAATGGTTCTAAGGGGCCATAGTCTCCCTGCTCAGGAAGCTTTGGGGACCTCCCCTTGTCCTTGGTCTTAGATTTGTTCTTGCTGGACTGGTATCCCCTGGTAAGATCATTCCGAGGTTTTACAATGGTAGTAGCATAGTTCTTCACAAATATGCAGTAGTAGCTGCTAAATCCAAGAGAGGTCTTGAGTTTTCTGTAATTACTTGGGCAAGGTCATGCAGTGAGGGCATCTGTTTTATCGCGATCAGACTCACACCCTCGAGACACAATGTGACCCACATACTTCACCAAGGTTCTGCAGAACTGGCATTTGTCAATTGAAAGCTTCAGCCCATAGGCTTCCAACAGATCTAGAACTTTAAGAAGTCTTGCTTCATGCTCCTCCAAGGTTCTTCCAAATACAATCAGGTCATCCAAATAAACTAACACTTGCAGTAAATTCATGTCTCTCACAACTTTCTCCATAAGACGCTGAAATGTAGCAGGTGCTCTAAAAATCCTTTGGGGCATGCGTTCAAATTGATAAAATCCGAACGGACAGATAAAGTTCATCTTCTCCTTATCATCTTCTCCCAGAGGGATCTGTTAGTACCCACTTTAAAGATCCAATACAGAGAACCACTGGCTATGCAGCAAATAGTCCAAGGCATCTTGTACTCGAGACACAGTGTACTGGTCAACTACAGTGCACCTGTTTAGGGTGCGGTAATCAATACACATCCAATTTTTTCCATTCTTCTTACAGACCACCACAATGGGTGAGTCATACGGACTGCAGGACTCGGTAATTATGCCATTTTCAATCAGCTCCTGAAGATGATGTCGCACGTCTTCCATCTCTGAGAGGATACATTACCATGGCTAATGCTGCATCCTCTCACCTGCAGTGCTGGCCCCCTTACCACAGAACCCCAAAGAAGCAATGTACCTACAGGACGTTTCATGAGATCTGGGTGAGGGAGCCTATTGAACCAATGCTCCTCCCTTTAAACCTACTACTCTGGGGATTGATGAATTGGCTCATTCTAATCACTACATATGATTACAAAGCAGGCTATGATAACATCTTGCTGGAATTCCTCTAGCACCTTGGACCAAAGGCATCATAGTGGCTTACTAACTTCTGCATATGGGTCTATAGTAGGGCAGTTACCCCGCTCCTAGGGAAAAGGGTAGTGTGACAAAGTTCCTCCTCCACCTTGGTGGGTCCTGCGCTTATTGGCGGATTTGTTCACCTCAGTGATCCTCCCTTCTTGTGGAACCCACAGTCTGAGTCAGCTCCTCCTGTAGGAGTTGGGAGGTTTGGAGGAACCCGGCCGCCCTCTCCCGGCGTTCAGCCAGGGCCTGTGATCGCAGCTGTCTATAGTGCCTCCTGACAGCTACAACTCCCTGGGCTACTTCCCCATGGCCTCCTCCAAACACCTTCTTTATCCTCACCACAGAACCTTCCTTCTGGTGTCTGATAATGCTTGTCCTCCTCAATCCTCCAGCAGTATACTCTCTCACTCTCAGCTCCTTGCCTTCTTGCTCCCAGCTCGTCACACGCACTCCTTCTCATCTGGCTCCTCCTTGCTTGACTGACTGGAGTGAGCTCCTTTTTAAAGCCAGGTGCCCTGATTAGCCTGCCTTGATTGGCTGCAGGTGTTCTAATTAAAGTAGCTATCTCTGCCTTCTAGAAAGATCTTAATTGGCTCTAGGTGCCTTGATTAACCTGGAGCAACTGCCATTTGGTTACCAAGGTACTAGGGATTTGTTTAGCCTGCAGTTAACATACCTGTTTCTCAGTACTTTACTGTAGCCATCTGGCCTTGCCCCATCACAGTAGGCTGATTGGAAGAGGCGGCCACAGCTGTGGCCACACCCGTGGCCACACCCAGTCAGGCCACAGCTGGCCCTGATATAAGTGCTAAGAGAGGAGCTGTGTCAGTCTCACTCCAGCCTTGGAGTGGGAAGGACCTAGCTGCCTTGGAGCACAGGGTACCTGAAGTAGAGCAGTGCTAGGGAAGGGCAAGAGGACCTGGGGAGCTCCAGCCTGGCAACTCCCCAGGCTGAGGCCTTGTTACGGCCGAAGGAGGTACTGGGGCTGCAGAGATGCAGCCGGGGATAGGCAGCTGGTCCAATCCTCTTGCCAGTGATGAGTGGCCAATGTAAACTGCAGTTTGCTCCAGAGAAAGGGGGCTAGAAAATAACTGGCAGTAGCCACTGAGGCAAGGTGGGCATAGGGGGAGTGGGTTCCTCTGGGAGGGCAGACCCAGAGTGTGGGGACTGCCATAAGCCAGCACCTCAAGGTAAGGTGCATCAGGGTCCGGGAGGGAAACTGGGGCCTGTGGCAGGAGAGACACTGGCCAGCCGGGAGTGCTCCAAGTGCTGGAATCAAGCTAATTCCCGGACAACCAGCAGGAGGCGCCGCGGCAGTGAGTCACCGATCTGCTACGAGGTCATTAATAAGAAGAAGTTACCACAAACTTGGCATTAAGCAAAGATGATTGCCATTCTTAAGCCAGGCAAGGACCCTACAATGTGTTGAGTTACCACCCAATATCCTTGCTGTCGATGTGTTTCAATGTGTTTGATCCTCCAACGAACTGCTTCAGATTTGGACGATGTCTTGCAGGGCAGGCAGGGTTCAGGAAAGGACTACCTTTATCGAGAACAGTTTTCAACAAAATCCAGAAACAGGAGCCATCTTCTTTGATTTGTCTGATGCTTATGGCATCGTTTGACACAGACACCTTTTGTTTAAACTCTCTCGAGTTGTCCCATGTTGAGTGGTTGAAATAATAGAGCTCCTTCTCCAAAATATGCAGTTTAGAGTACACCTGGGCAACTGCTGTAGCTCTTAGAAGTGTCAGATCAACAGCTTTCCTCAAGGCTCAGTTCTTTCACCAATACTGTTCAATGTGTACATCAGGGGTCAGCAACCTTTCAGAAGTGGTGTGCCGAGTCTTCATTTATTCACTCTAATTTAAAATTTCACGTGCCAGTAATACATTTTAACATTTTTAGAAGGTCTCTCTCTATATCTATATTATATAACTAAACTATTGTTATATATAAAGTAAATAAGGTTTTTAAAATGTTTAAGAAGCTTCATTTAAAATGCAGAGCCCCCTGAACTGGTGGCCAGGACCTGCGCAGCGTGAGTGTCACTGAAAATCAGCTTGTGTGCCACCTTCAGCACACTTGCCATAGGTTGCCTACCCTGGTGTACATCAAGGATCTGGCAGCTACACTCTTGCACAAGGTTATCTATGCTGACAACATCTGCTGCAGCTACCAAGCTCAGTCCTTCTCAGAAATTGACGAGGTCTTGTATGATGATATGAAGCTTATGGCAGTCCATTATAGTCGATGGCACCTGCAGCTGAGTTTTTCCAAGATGGTTTCTAGTGTATTTCATCTGCATGATGCCAGCCACGAGATAAATGTTTTCTTCAACGGCCATCTACAGCATGATCCAAACCTGGTTTGCCCCAGTGTGACACTGGATAGGTCATTAATGTACCTCAACCACTTGAAGACGATGGCAGCCAAAGTCAACACTCAGAACAAGCTGATCAGAAAATCTGCTAGTTCAACCTGGGGTGCAAGTACCCAGATACTTAGAACATTAGCCCTTTCCCTCTGCTATTCACCAGCAGAGTATTGAGCTCCTGTCTGGTGTCGCTCATTTCACACAATGCTGATCGGTGTAAAGCTGCCAATATTTATTAACATAACACCACCCCATATTCACCATGAGAAAGCCTCTGTCGTGCAGCTGGCCAGGATCAATGAGAATAGCAACGTGCCATTGTACGCAAACATCTTCAACCACCCGTCAGCTTGCCTGTCTTCTAGATGCCCTTTATGGTCATTTATGCCAACACAGGACATGATGGTGGAATCTGCTTGGTGCAACAACTGGTCAGCAATGACAATTTTCAATCACTTTCTCGTCACTGACTCAACCATCTGTCCACTAGGTTTTGATCTGCCAAGGCACCTGTGGTCATCTCTGAACCAGTTTCGAACAGGAAAGGCCAACTGTGCAGCCAATCACTTTAAACAAGGTTTTTCTAATGACCTGCAATGCAGCTGCAGTCAACTTCAGACTATTTCAGATATCCTTGACAAGTGCCCACTGACTTACTTCGACAATGGGCTATTGGCTCTCCATCTGGCTGATTATGACACCATCAAATGGCTCGGCACATTCTGCATACACTGAGAGGGAGAAAGGAGAACCAAACCCCTTAACATGTTCAGGACAAGATGAGAGAACAGTTAGAACATTACTCAGCTATCACAATATTATTCCTAGTAAACAAAACATTTTGCTGTCTTTGAATAAGTATCAGTCCTTTTCCATTCCAAAACCATATACTCCTGAGCTTGAAAATTAATTTTAAAAAAATAGGTTTAAAACTCATTATACTGTTTTCTACTACTGCCACTAAAAAAGCAAATGTTTCTGGCTGGGGCTTTTGGGGGTTTTAGTTGCCAGCAAATAAGATTGCTGATCCATGTCATCTCACCATTTTTAAAACAGAATTCCACTCTGCTTTCCTGCTCCCCCCATCCTCCCCGATAAAATTAATGGCATGATATGGTACAGCACACAAAGACTTTAATAATTAAAATATTTTTGTCAACACATTTTTTATATTGATCTAGTTGCAATATTTATTTTTTAGCTGATGAATAGTAAAAGATACTGCAATTATCCTGCAGTCCTCAAGTCCATCATACCTGTTTTTCTCAAATGTGTTTTTTCTTCTTGATAATCTTTAAGACTCTAACCTTGCAAAGCCCTCCACACACAGAACTCGCACTGAACTCAAATTAACTTTGGAAATATGCATGAGACGATGGAATTGTTGTAATCATACTTCATAAATGGGTTCACATAAATTTCTTTAAATTATAAACAGAATTATAAATATTTGGGATAAACTTTCCAGAAACTCAAGAGTAATCATGTCAGAAGATTTTATTATAGTAAAGGACAAGCCAATATTTCGAAGAAAAAATGCCTATTAAGAACAAGATCTATAACATACATTATATATACACAGACACATATATATATATCAGAAGCACAGAATGAACCTGAAGACCTCTATAAAGGTTAACTGTCAACAAACCTTATCAACTAAGGGCCAAGTTCTGGTTTCCTTTGAAGAGTATGAGTAAGGACACCTACTCAGGTGATTGGTAGAGAGTAGAATCCTCCACCGACACCCAACAGCCTAGTATGGAGCATCAACAAAGTAATCTGCATTCTGCTGTACTATCTACGGGTCCACTGTACCTACCCCCTAGACATAGCTTTTAGCCACAGGACCCACATGTCATAGATCCAGATTCCCCCACACCTAGACCCCGCACTTAGCTGCCTGCACCCAGAATCCACTCACCTCACATCTGGATCCTCCCACATTGAGCTCCTCCACACTGGATCCTGCCTGGTTGAGTCTGCCTGACCCACACTTGGTGCACCTGGCGCAGAGAGGCAGGCCTCAGGGTGTTTCCAGGGCAAGCCCAGGCCATGTATTATGTCAGGGTTGGGTGCAGCCTCACTGATGAGTCCAGGTCCTGTGGGTGAGGGGGCTGCAGTGTGATCTCCCGCCTTTATGCAGTCAGTGGCCTGTGCTCCCCACTGCCATGCTGGAGCCTCTGCATTTATTTATTGACAAACAACACTTGCAGAATTTTAAAATATTGTGTGCAGAATTTTATTTTCTTTTGGTACAGAATTTTTAATTTTTTGGCGCAGAATGCCCTCAGGAGTAGTCACTGAGGCCATCAATACAAACCATACAACCTAGTTGTATTGATGGCCTCAGTGACTTAAGCAGTCCCTTCCAGTCCTGTGTGTAACATATAGGGATATAAATAGTAACCCTAAACAATCTTAATCCCCTACTAACACATTAGACTATTTAAAAAAAATCTAATTTAGTCACACATTTCACATAGGGTGGAACACAATATCAGAATGGTCAGTTTCACATTTGTCTGCAGTCATTTTCACTCTCTCAGTCTTATACACTAGCACAAAATGCTATGGTGGGCTTTCAAACACTGCAGGGTAATATTTACATTTTAAAAAAATCCTGTTTTTATAAAACTGTTTTTAAAAATATTTAATACTTTTCAATTCATATAAGTTTTTTTCAATGTGATTTGTTTTAATTTATTATTAAACAAGCACTTGTAATATAAGTATACTTTACAAACTAAACGCTAGACATATTATGTGGTTTTATTCTAGACAGACCCTTTCCTGCATCCTCAGATCCAAAGCATTACATAAAAAAAGAGTAATGCTATTTTGGCCACTGCTTTCAAATTATTTCAACTTAAGACTTTTAATAAAAGTCTGAATTATTAAAAACCTTCATCAATTCACTTTTTTTCCTACTTTCAATAGGCAACAAATTGAGCTCTCTTTAAAGAAAAATATATTGTAACACCATCTAAAGAAAATTTGAATCATTTAGAAATAAAAAGCTATTGGTGGTTAAAGACTTGCACATTAAAGCTACAAAACTGCATACTGCCATAAGTAAATGCTTAAAATAAAAATCAATCAAATGATTTTAATTTTGCCATTAACATTCAAAAGGTAAAAAAATTCCAGTTCCATTTTTTCTAAAAACTAGTAAAGACCAACATAAAGAATGATAGCTCTTCTAGATTCCTTTTCTTCCCTATAGTTACTCAATTATTCATTAGAGTATTCAAGAACCCCATTGCAACTTTTACACCAGAATTTCATATATGGGTTTGACTGTAAGGAGATGGTTACACGTCTACTATAAAGGCAATGTATTTCCAATATTTATGTCTGTAAAATATCCCATATTGGAATTCATATTTCCACACAAGAAAGAAACAGTTATTTAGTTCCAGATAACTTGATAACATCTCTTTCAACTATAGTTATAATTATCGTGTACGAACTTCCAAAGCAGAAGTTGTCAAGATTTAACATTAGCATTAATTTATGTCATAACTGACTGTTACTATAAAGATAATGGCAAAGCATCCATTTCTCCAAAGACAGCATGGATCGAAAGGGAAATTTCATCTTAATTGCCACTAATCTCCTCATTTTTAATTAAATTGATCAGTAATTTATTATCTTTCCCAGCCTTAGAAAGCTGTTATCACGAAGCTTCCAACAGACAGCATATCTGTACTTGCCTTCTCCAATGCTGTCATTTTCAAAAAAAAATTAAAAGTGCTCCAGCACGTTTCCTCAAATTACAGTCCTGCCTCCAATAAATACCATGTTAAAAAAAAAAAAAAAAACTTCACTGCTCTCTCTGGACTGGTTGTATAGCCTCAAATGCCCTATTTCTCCAAAAAGATTTAGAAGAAAAATCAAGAATCTTGTACTCCTGATTAATGGGCAAAATCCTAGCCTCACTGAAGCCTATGAGAGTTTTGCCACTGATTAAAAGAGCTTTGAGAAAATATAACATGTGGTCTCAGAAAGCAGGAGTATGGAGTATTGAGTTCCCACTGGATCCCAGAGATATCACTCATTCCATCAGAAGAAACTGTGGTAGGATAACAGACAGAAAGGCAGGAATTTCAGAGGAAAGATTAACCAATCCAGAACTTCCTAACTTTATAATACTGAAATTAAATAAGACTTAAAACAACCAAAGAAGGACATAATGAGTTTAGTCACCTTGCCCTGGTGATAGTTTCTGATCTCTATAACATTCATCTTAGAACCAAATTATTCATACAATTTTAATATAAAATAATGAACAAGCCATTTAAGCATGACGTTTTCAAATTTATCAATTATAAATCTGATGAAATAAAATTATAATTGGACACGTATTGAATACTTAAATCGAAGATCAGAATTATCTTTTAGGCAACTTGAGGAAGTTTTTCTAGGACTGTAAATAATATTCAAATTAATCATTTCATTTTAATAACAACTTTCACAATTAATACTGCCTTCTGACATTTACAAAAATATGATTATGTATTCTGGAAACCTCAAACATAATCTGCTGAAAGACATTCAGCACAGTGAAGAAACTTCAACTCTGTCATTCAGAGTTGCTTCTTTCCTCTCTGTGATCCAAAATCCATTGGAACCAATGGATGTCTTTCCATTGATTTCAGTGGGGTTTGAATCAAACTCCAGGTAATAAAGATCACATTACATTTTTTGAAAAACAGCTCAATAAATTTCAGTGTCTTAGCCAATATATCCATTTTTATCGAAAGAACGATTTTACTGCTAAAAAGATTGGGTAAAGCTACTGCTAAGTATATAATGGTATTTAAACATAGTCACTGCACTATCAATATCAAAATCATAATTGTAAAGTACTTGGAAATACTTTGAGTACGAAATGCAGTATGAATAATATTCTAGCACTTTGGGTTTTACTTTATAATACATAAGTCCATGAAAAAGCAAACGCATACATTTCCTGTACAGTAATAAACAAAATCTATGACAACCAGTGGAAAACAAGCAAAATATCACATCAGTTGCATAAACCTCAGAGAACTTTACATCATATTCTCATGATAAATAATTCTCTTTACATATAATATTTTCTGAATACTTTTGCATACAATTGTTTATTATTATGGGCATCTATTTATTATATATGATCAAGGTTTTTGGTTTGAAATGAGAGATAATCAGTATGGTCTATCTTAACAGATTAAGATAGTAAACTCCCATTTCACATAAGTTTATACTGTAAGGAAGAACAACAGACAAGAAAACAAATATTACACAGAAGTATAAATATTTTTTAAAAGTTTTCAAAACTTTCCAAGAGGAGTGAGTTACGCAACGTACCTTAACAAGTTTCAAAAGCTGATAAAGATCTTCGACCTCATCTCCTTCACACTTGGTATATACTCTTCCCGTGTCCACACTGGTACCCTTTATGGTGTGACGATAGAGAGGCAAATCCATTGCTTCAGCATACAAGTCTATGGCATGATGTCCTACTGTCTGATACATGTAGCTGTCCAGCTCATCTGTCCCTTCTGCCACAATTAAATAGAGACTAAGTACATCATTCAGCATTTATAGAAAATCATAATACTTTAAAAGCAACAAGAGTACTTAAATCTGACTATTCCTTAGTTCATTGACACACACCTCTGTGATGGCATCTCTACAAACATGGAATTAAAAAAAATGAATTTCTCCCCTCTTATATTTACATATAACTATGTGTCTCATGCAACTGCCTACTTCTCAATGGAGGTGTCCACTTTACTTCTCCCCTACCATTTCCAGTGCTTCCTCCACAAATCCCCCACTACGGATCCAACCCAGAACCAAGTGAAGCCAATGGTAACTTTGCTTTGCTATGTAAGAGGAACACAACCCCAGAGGCACAGACCAATAGTTTTTACCTGTGTTCCAGCATACTTAGTGCAATATACATAGAACACACTGCAGCACTTACTCTGCTGCTTAGACATAGGCTGTCAAAACTTCCTGAAACTTAGCCATTAATACATTTAGTACTGACAACATGATACTCACAGCATGTTATTTCAGTATAAATGGAACAATAAAGGATTACAGCAGTAATTTTATATTGTTTAATACATTGTAAAGAAACAGAAATCTTTGTTGTTGCATCCAGGGCTTTTTAATCTCCTTGCCTTTTAAAAACTTAGGGTAGAACTCACCAAACTTCTTGCTGCTGCTGCTTTAAGAGACAAATTTCACTAAACGTTCTTACCGATTGGTTGGCAGCTAATCAATAACAAAAAAGGTAGCTCATGTAGATTATCATAATTAAACCACAAACCCTGCAATTCACATTTTATGTATCTCAGGAGTTATCCAACAATTGTGATCATTATTGATAATTTTTCAACTGATCAATAATAAAGAACAATAATTATTGCTCAAAGCTACAATTCACTGGTAAAAATTGATAGAGTTCACTTTATTTTAAGACCACCCTGTCATAAACAGATAGTTAAGGGTTAATGTTTCTTTTACCTATAAAGGGTTAACAAAGGGAACCAAATACCTGACCAGAGGACCAATCAGGAAACCGGATTTTTAAAAGCTCAGGAAGGGAATGTTTGGGTGGGTGTCCCTTTGTGTGTGTCTTTTGTCTGTCTCTCGGCTATGAGAGGGATCTTTCTATCTTCAAGCTTCTAATCTTCAGTTTCCAAGTTGTGAGTACAAAGGTAGAAAAACAATAGGCTTTTATTGGTTTTTTTTGTATTTACATGTGTGTAGTTGCTGGGATGTTTAAATTGTATTTCTTTTTGAATAAGGCTGTTTATTCATATTTTTCTTTTAAGCAATTGACCCTGTATATTGTTATCTTGATACAGAGAGCATTTTTATGTCTTTTCTTTCTTTTTATATAAAGCTTTTCTTTTTAAAACCTGTTGGATTTTCTTTTCTAAGTGAGGCTCTAGGGGATAGAAATCCCTGTGCCAGGATTACGGTCTCTCTCAGGGAAAGACTGGGAGGGGGAAAAAGAAGGAGGGGGGAAGGTAAATTGCCCTCTCTGTTTTGTAATTCAAGGAGTTTAAGTACAGTAATCTTCCAGGATAACCCACGGAGGGGAAGCCTGGGGAGGAAGTAAAGAGAAGACAAGGGGAGGGGGGTTATTTCCCTTTGTGGTAAGACTCAGGGCATCTGAGTCTTGGGGGCCCCCCAGGGAAGGTTTTGGGGAGACCAGAGTGAGCCAAACACTGGAAATTTTTGGCTGGCGGCAGCGCTATCAGATCCAAGCTGGTAATTAAGCTTGGAGGTTTCATACTAGCATCTTATTTTCTAAACTCTAAGGTTCAGAATTAGGAATTATGCTTATGATACACCTTAAGTAGTCCTGGAACTTCCCCTAACTTCGGCACTTCTCTGTGAGGGCAGGCCTCTGAGCCCACAGGGAAGGAGCTTGAAAGGAGAGGTTCCTGTATCACGGAAACAAACCGTGAAACAAGTTGTGATGTAACCATAATATGCTAAAACTGATCATTATAAATAAGTGTACTTGACTTTACTATAGTGTGTAATTATTTTTAGAATGTACATGGTGACTTCCAATAGTAAGAGAAGCAAGTATTTGATCAAAATGGTCTAGGGGGTTCTGTAGTCTTAACAAAGTAACCAGGACCGGAGAAGTTGATTTTACAAGAAAAACAGCGTATTTTTAAATTTATATAAAATGTGATGCCTGAAAAGAACAGACAGGGTCCCTTTTAAGCTGCCACTTAGTTCTGAATGTGCAGTTATTTTATTACTTGAGGGTCTCCAGGCAACAGTGGTACAAGATAAAATAAAATGAATGGGGAAGGCCCTGCTGCTGCCTGGGGTATCTCAATTAACTTTCCATTGCATTTCCTACCACATACAAATAAAGAGGTCATTTTATGATTTGACTGACAACATTTTACATTTCTGATGTGGATACATTAGTTTTACAACAAACATATTTCACTAAGATTCAAGAGGTTTTGTCCTGGGTACCAAAGGAATAAAGTGCTCTAACCTACTAATTGCCTACTCTTATTGCCCCAACCTACTGATTTTATATTTACCACCTCTACCAATGATTCACACATGAACTCCTCCTCCCAGAAGGCACACCTCCTCCTCAGTTTCCCTCACAAACCTCCACAGTTCAGACGGTGAAGGTGACACCCTATTCATTTGTGGGGCCTCATTCCCCTCCCACTGGTACAAAAGTCACCTCCTTTTCAAATATCACCTTAAAACCTTCCTGTTTATCTTAATTTAAGATTGATGCTAAGCCTCACTCACTTTGCACTACCTTCATTACTGTACCCATGCATTCTCCCCTTACTACAGTACAAGAAAGGATTTATGCATTTTCCTCCTTTTAAACTGCAGGTTCCTTTCTTTTACCATTTTTCATTTTCTTGTATTGTTTTCTCTTGTTTGCTGCCTTACAAGTGGCTTTAACAAATTCTGTATATTGTCTCTCCCCTTCTTCACCTTTCTCTGTAAAGACGTCTAGGATATCTGCCATATGTACAAAAAAAAATAGCAGGGTTTAATTCAGACACAGCTGTGCCTCAGCTGTTTCCTATTTCAGAAAGTTTCCTACAAGCAATGAGGCATTCTTACCTGTGTTTTCAGCAGGCCTTAAGTTGGCTAGAGCAACAATCTGATGCCCAGCAGCAACACACTGCATCATATTGTAACAGCTGTCCTTTCCACCACTGGAATTAGAAAAAAAATGAAATTATTGGACAATTAAACCAAGTCACTACTAGGCATTGTCGCCCTTTTTTAACTTTTACCTGGTTATTTCAAAATTATAATGCAGGGCCACGGAACAAAGTTTTCAAATAAGAAGAATGAAAGAGAATTATAACAGTAACAAACATCTAAGACTATACCATACAAAATCTTTATAAGAATAGAAAGTATTTATAAAATGCTGAAGAGTTCAGTTAGATATAAAATCCATAAAGTTTATGTGAAATTCCTAATTTGATGGCAGAGAGAGAAAAACATATATTGTATGGAAGCTCTTTGGAGAAGAGGCTGTCTTTTGCACAAAACTCCTATTTCAGTTACACATAATCAAATCTTAAACAAATGTTAAGTAAAACAAAAACTATCTGATCTATACTATACTATACTTCAAACGTCCATCTTCAAATTGATAGACACCGCACCACAACCAGAGGGGAGAGTCTGTGCTTCACTTCTCTAAGAGCCAAAGCACAGAATTCACAGCCCCAAGGGGAGACGGAGGTAGTGGGGTATATACAGTGGGGTGAGAAGAGGGGGTGGGGCAAAATTGGGAAGTGCAGGGCTGCGGCGGACAGAGAAAGAGGTGACTTTTCCCAGCTCTAGGGCTACGGTTGCTGGGGAGAGATGGCTTCTTTCCAGCCCCAGCTCAGGGGCTGCTGTGATTGGAGAGAGAGGGAGAGACCCCCACCTCCTTCCCAGCCCCAGCTGAGGGGCTGCTGTGGCAGCGGAGAGGCACATCCATCGCATTGGAAAGGTAAGACTACTGATATTAAAATATGAGTTGTTTGCTTTTATTCGTAAACAAAAACACTAATTATGAAGTTTTTATTATATTGCGCTTTTATCCAAAGCATTTACAACAGTTAGCTAACAGGACAAACAACATTTAGAAAGATCATCACGTGGTCTGTCGAGACCCTCAGCAATTTTTAGCGGTCCATGGAAAAAAAGTCTGAGAACCACTGGTCTAGATAATACTAAGTCCTGCCTGGAGTTCAGGCAGGGCTGGCTCTACTGTTTTCACCGCCCCAAGCAGCACGCCGAATTGCCACCGTGGAGGGCAGGGGCAGTGCATGTGCTGTTAGGGCGGCACGTGCATTTCCGCGGCAGCGGCAATTCGGCAGCAGCGTCTGTCTTCAGCTGGAAGACAGAAACTGCGCCACATGGACAGCTGAACATAGAAGATTATGCCAAATTGCCGCTGCCGTGGAAACGCGCGTGCCGCCCTAACCGCACACGGACTGCACCCACCCTCCGCGGTGGCAATTCGACGCGCTGCTTGGGAGCAAAAACACACGGACTGCTGCCCCTTGCAGATTGCCGCCCCTAGCACCTGCTTGGGATGCTGGTGCCTGGAGCCGGCCCTGAGTTCAGGGGACTGAACTAGAAGACCACTCGAAGTCCCTTCTAGTCCTATGATTCGATGATCAATTGTTCTCTCTGATTTCATTGCTGTTAAAATTTAACACAAATCTGTTAATGGACAGGTTTTCAGCAAGTTTCTAGTTTGAGACTCAATCACTTTTCAAAATAACCATGACGTCAAATTTCTTCTAAACAGCCAACAGACAATGTAATCTAAAGCCCTCTCTCTGTTATTTTGATAAAACATGCTTGGTATAGTTAATTTAGTTACTGTTCATTTGGTAACCAATGAGATTGGAAAAAAGACTGGATGGATCAAGAAACAGTAATGGGACAAAGAACCTTACCCTTACAGAGACTTCCTTCTCAAAACTAAGGGCCGCAACTTAGCCCCGATTTTGTCCCTAAATATAACAGCCACCAAAACCAATTATACATGAATTGTGTAGCCTTTACATATCCAACTACACAATTTATGAGTATAATCAGGAAGCTATATATCTAAGCACTATAAAATGTACCCACAGTTATTTGTACCAGCAAAATTGTGGATGTAAACTCAGAAACTGAAAGTCACCAGTTCTGATATTGCCCTTGCTAGCATTCTCAAGAGAAGGACCATGAAATTAATAGAGATGGTAACTGAATTACACTCAGACCTCAGAGGTACCACAGAAACAGGGTTGAGGCATGTTGCTGGGACAAATCTAAAGAAAACTTGCATTGCTACTGTCTGTATTGTATCTGTGACATACACTGGGAAATCCAGTGTTGGCTTCCACAATCTGGTATGTTTTATGAGAAACAATTTTATTCTAATTTTTCTTGTAAACAACAAAATAAAGCACATTGGCTAATTTACCAAAGTTCTTAAATATTATCACACCATTCCAGTATTAAAATAAAATATCTTCTAATTTCAAAAACTGCTTGAAAAGAATAATATAGATTTTAAAAAGGATGTACTTTGACATGATTTTAGGCCCAGGGTCCCAGTTTGTTGTTTATGGACTACTTGCTGATGGTCTGTACCCTAGGGCTGGATGATTCCCTGGAGCTGGCTCTCCTCATTTCCAGAGAAGAGAAAAATAACAGATGAAAGAGGCATGGGGGATGAAATGAAGAGCCAAAACAGAAAGTGCAATAAACTTTTTTCCAAGAGGACAAAACATGTCAAAGACAGCTAAATTGTACATAAAAGTCCTTCTATTATCACTTCTATACAATAGCAATTTTTGCAGCTGCCACTGACATGAAAACAATCACAAATGAGAGGGAAAACAGTCTGTGCAATCATGAATGAGAGGACATGTGGGTCCAACAATATTCAGCCCTCCACTGATACTTAATACTGATAGCTGGAGAGCCCCACAGTCAACAGAAACACCAAATATTCATGAATTGGTGTCCCAGCGTTACACTGTTGAGATTTTTTTGTATGCCACTGCATGATGATAATCACCTCAGGCCAGAACTCCATGATAGTTCTGTGACTCTTAGGGACTCCATTTGTCAAAATATTTCCTGTCTCCTTCCATTGCTTTCTAGCCTCTGAGAGAGAAAGAAGCGTTTTTCATCTCTCTCTCTCTTTCTTTGTCCTACTAGCTGATGGAACGCAGTCAGAGTTTTTATTTTCTTTCTTTCTCTTCCTCGCCTTTACACCCTAAATTCCTGACTAGTTGGAGGGAGAGACAGGATTACTACAACATCTGTCCATTTTTTTAATGCTACTCACAAAGCTTTAAAGGGGAGAGCCATCAAACCCAGGGATTTCACCAAATGGGGCCCCCCTCAAAAAGCTGTAGGTGGCTCTAGAGCAGTGATACTCAGACAGCAGTGGTTTGGGACCCAAATTAGCTATTAACATTACCCAAAAGAGCCACAATAGTGTGAATTCATTGTTTCATTTACTACTGTACTAAAAACTCATATTTAAACAAATATGACAGGGAAGATATTTAGTATTTTTTATATACACACATATATATATAATTCTCACGGTAAATATGTTAATAACTTAGTACAAGTTGATAACTTAATTGGTTAATAAGTAGCAAAAGCATCCTGATTGGTTAATAATTAAATCACAGTGTTTTAATATCATGTACTGCAAAAAGCTGTAGGAAACACATTAAAGAGCCATTTGCAGCTAGTGAGACTCAGTCTGAGTATCACTGCTCTAGAGCCACAGTTTGAGATTTGAGTTTCATTGAGATATGGAAAATAAGAGGAGGCCAGAAATGGTAGTCAGATGGTCTGAGTTCCTGGAGCATGATAGATGTCTGGTTGCGGCATTCTGGGTACCCTGACATTTAGAGTTTTCGGAATGTAATAAAAGAAGGAACTGCAATTGATATGAGACTCTTAACAATTTCAACAGAGGCACAGCCACAGTTAGGACAAATTTTGGCCACAGGCATGATAGGCAGACTTACAGACAAAGACAATATGAAAGAGAAAAAAAAGGAAATGTAAAGATTACTTTGACGACTATCCAAAACATCTGAAAAGGATGTCCTTCATATTCCTGCATGTCACTGTTTATGCAAAAAAAAAAAAAAAAAAAAATCTAGACTAATTGAAGATTGAGGGGATGGCAGGAAAACTTATTTTGGACAGATCACTGGCTTTAAAATGCCTGATGGTTTCTGATTTAGTACAAGTTACACTTTGAGGTTTATTCAATCACTCTCTTTCTAAGGAGGTAGTGTCAACTTGAAATATTGTCAATACAAAAAAAATTAGTTAAAATTGATTCAGATACTACTCCTGCCTATCAAAAGCACAAAAGATTTTTTTTTAATAGAGAATATTTCTCTCTCTTATCTTTTACGTTACTTGCAGTGGGTAGGTTAAAAAAAATCAGAATTTGACATCCCTTTAAAACAAAAAACTCTTCTTAAAACTTTTTCTTAAGCTAAATCTATCCTAATAAAACTGCCCATAAAAATATCAGTCATGTTACAAACCTGATTTTATTTCATGCTGCCCTTTAACACATTCCACTGCATAACCAATTATCAAAATAAGTACTTCTAGAACTTGAAATCTTGCATTTTCCACAAGTTGGGAGGAGAAAGTGTGGAAATTGGCTGCATTAATCTGTTATTAAAAACAAATCTGGATAAAAAAAGGACAATTTTTCACAACAAAAAATAAGTCCCTTTTGTTGTATAACATTTTCTTTTGGGATAATTTTAAACCATGATCCTGCAACTGACCATCCATGGCCAAACCCAAATTTTAACATGCTTCATGCAGCTAGCAGGACTCTGCACAAGAAAAGTCAATAAAGAATCTGTACCTTAGTGTAAAAAAAAAAAAAAAAAAAAAAAAAAAGCAATGGGTTGGCATCTAAAAATAAAAATATCACAGGGTTCACCCAATACACAAGCACAAGTTCCTGAGTAACCTTCCTGGCTTACATGAACCATCAGTGTATTATCATTTCTCAATAAAAGAATCTAGCTGTAATCGTCAATGAAAAAATAATTTAAATATATGTCTAAAAATATTAAAACCTATTTAAAGTATAAGAAGTGCAGAAAATGAAGCAGCAGAAAGGTAGGAGGAACAGTCCCCAAGACAGAGGGCTGTCAAGCTCGGTATGACTACATAAATGAGTGAGCTTTTTTAAAATGATGAGATTAAATGTCTCACTGAAACACACATTTGCAAAACTGATCCTAAAAGGGAGATACTTGGAAAGAGAAAAAAATAGCTTGAAACTCAACTGAAAACAAGACTACGCAAAAAAAATAGCAGCAGCCCACAGCATCTCCTCCCAAAGCATGTTACACATAATTACAGGGCACCCCCAAAATGCAGCTGCCTCTGGGGCGGGAGGGCAGCCACTGACAACAAACAGCACATTACAAGTCGCAGGGGAGAGTGATGATGGCACGGTGGGCCTTTATTTATTTTTTTAAGTGTGACAGTATGTTCAACACCCAAGGACGGAGCCAGGCAGTTGTGCAAGGCCTCCTACTAGGCATGAATTACACACCCACCACTGAGATGCAGCCAGCTGAGGCAGAGCAAGCTGTAAGAGACAGAGCTGTTTAAAACTCCTCGCTGCGTTTGGGGGAGGAAGGAAAGCAAGAAATGCACGAGCAGGAGGGTCCCGAGGGCAAGGCTACCCAGTCCCTGCTATGGGCTCGGCAGCACCCCCCAAGAGCACGAGGTGTGGCTCAGTCTGTGCAGCAGGGCAGCCCCCCACAGCCACGTTACCTGATTAAGGCCACTACTTTCATGCTGCTCGCACCCACCCCCGGACTGGGCTGACACTAAGGGGAGGGGAGGGGGCTGAGAGACGCGGGTGCTACTACAGGCTGCAGACGGCAGCCTCCTTCCCGAGCCATGCGCCGTTCTACACGCTCGCGCCGGCCCCCAGCCACACCCGCCCAGGGCAGCCCCGTGGCTGCCTGAACCAAAGGGCTTGCAGTGCGGGGCGACTAGCGCCGCTCTCCCTGTGCCCGGCCCGCGCCCTGCCCCTGCCGCTCGGGCAGCGGTGGGCGAGCAGCGCGGGGCGGCAAGGGCTGAAATGCAGGCACCGCACTGGCCGCCTATGCGAGGACAGGCGGGAGGCACTGCAGGGAGGCCATGGCTGATCTCGGGGATGTTCGCAGCGCGCCCGCTGCTCAGAGCCGTTCCAGTGCGTGACATCACGATGAGTCGCCTCTGAGCTGTCAGCTCCTACACTGTGTGCTTACCGGAGCCTCTTTCCCCTGACAGTACCCGCTCTATCTAGTTATTATTGGCTGCGATGCAGTACCTGGGGTTGTTTCTGGCACCAGCAGAAGTTGGTCTAATAAAAGATGTTACCACACCCACCTTATTTCTCTTACAGTTAAGGCTGCCAGTTTTGCTTGGACGTATTCCTGGAGTTTCATCACATGACAATCTTTAATTAAAGATTAATCTTTATTTCCTGCAGACTCCAGGACAACCCTACTTATACTTATCAAAGACTGTTCACTGTTTTGAATGGTGCTGAAAGTAAGAAGGCTGGTTTGTTTCATTCCTATTCAACAGCCACAGTCCGGAAAGGCCCTTACCTGGTGCAGAGAAGTTTAAAACAAGGTCTCCCACTTTTCGGGGGTGGGGTTAAGAGTTTGGCACATTTTACAGTAGCTTGTCTCTCTGTTGCAGATGAAGGACGGCCGGGTGGGAAGTTGAAATGGGGGAGTTAGTTTGTTGTTTTAAAAGTTTTTAAATAAAAAACGGGAGTGTATATCTCTACTCACCTGTTGAATAACATCAGTACATCAACAACAACAACACAACCCCACACCCTGAAACTAAGGATGTTCATCTGCAGATTTGGATTCAAATTTTGCAATTCATTCCTATCATTGTAAGGAATCAAATTGTAATACTGAATACAAACACCTTGGAATTCAGATTCAGATCCAAATTCTACAGTGTGGGCCCATTTCTGGGCCAAAAAAATCCCTTCGTAAATAATGGTACAAAGTCAACAAGGTTGTAAATAAATACGTAACTAAAAGCAGAATATGTCGCACACTCTATTTTCGCCATCTACGACAGCATAGCTTGGGGCATCCAAAGCTACCGAACATGTCCCTAGGATAGGAGATGGGGTACTGACCACATGTGGACAGCTCTAAATAAAGAATAAAAAGTGATGAACTGAAGATTGGGGATGGGGCTGGTAACCCCACTATATAAACACAAACTTACTAAAGAAATAAACACTGGGAGCCATACTTGAAAAAGAGCTCCACTTCCTATGAAGTATATGATAGACATTGGTCAAAGTTGTAAGGAAACCTATGTCCTGAAAATTCCCTTGCTCAAGGCCAGATCAGTAATGAACATCAGTCTTTGGAATATGAGAACTATGTACAAAGTTACGAAAGCTATTCAAGGAATTAAAATAAATGATAGATACCATCTTGATGTCCTTGAAATCAGTGAGGGTAGATGGACAGGTTCAAACAAACTTCACTTTATAATATGGACACCACCTAGAAGAGAAAAAGGGTGTGACCTAGAGAAACATTATGCAGAGCAATCGAAGAAGAAGCCAGATCCATTAACATGCCTCTTAGAAGCCTCAGCAGACCAGCATAAGACTAAAATAAATGGCAGAAACTAGTAGATGCCCTATCCATCTGAGGGTGCAGGAGGATAAAGAAAAATGCTGCATATGCTGAATCGGAGAAAGCTTTAGGGTGTATCTGGTTGGGAGAGGCATTCATCCAAGGAGTTTCACTTTTGGGATTGTGCCAGTTGCCTTAACTGTACTGCCAGTAGGCATTCTGACCACCTGCTCTAAATGTACCCTTTAGGCCAGCTCCAACCTTATCTGATGGTGTGCCACCATCCCAGTGTTCTCATGTCTTCCTGTGGGACTCAGGCCTAGGACTGCATGAGCTAGTGACTCTCCAGTTGAATCTAACTATGATGAAAGCTATACATGTGTTTGCCTCGGATCAACCTGATTCACAGCCTACAAAAACCAACCTGATAAACAAGGGTCTTCTCCAAATACCCATCAATTCCCTGTGAGAATCATCTGAAAAATGAAAACAGAATGGAAACAGGATGGAAAAGACCCCCTCAGAAGACCTAAAACATGATGGCGGGACGGTATTAACAGACATATGTTCTTTCACAGGCATCCTACCCTGTAACATGTCAGATTTGGCTCAGGACAGACTATCGTAGCTCATTCAGTGGCCTCCCTGCTGTCCAAATATATTATGAGAATTAACTAAACCTATCTTAATTTGTTCCATGCTCCAGCACCATAAGAAAGATGGAATGGCTCCCTGGGGTCTTTCCAGGAGTGAAATGTTGGCATTAGGCCAAGATTAGGCACTCCTATTCAACCTTCATGCATGGCCTCCAGAATAGGGCAGTGTGTGGGCAATGGTTGGAGCACTTTGCATTTACATTTCAGAGCTGTAGAGCATGGAATGTTGCTGTATATCCCCATATTCCCACATATTGAAAAATTATGAGTTAGCCCCCCCAAAAAATCATGAGATAGGCTTAAAATTAATGGAATTTTAAAAACTAATTAATTGGGGTTCTTTTTATTGTCCTTTGTTTTTTGAGGCATTGGGGCTCATATTTTCATTTTTTACCATAGTCATGAGGACTTGAAACCTACCTTTTAAAAAATTCTTATGTAGCCCCACCACTCCAGGAGCTGAGGCTTTCAGAAAATACCAGATATCTTAACACTTGTGATAAAACCCTTGGGGCTGCTGTAATTTGTGCTGGAGTCATCATAGTAACCCAGAATTAGGGCGGAGCTAACATGGCATAAAGTCACATAGTTTATACTAAATATATATATATCGTCACACACAGAGAGCATATTATTGGCTCTTAGGCAACAATAAATAACATTTAGTTATTAGGATAACTGTTAAAAATAATGATGCGGCGTTTCCAAAGAGAAACTGCAAGAAGATAAATCAGGTCGATTTTGGGCGTCCATATAGTGCAACAGTCTACCATGCACATTGTAATTTTTAGGATCAGGGCCTAAATATGAAATATCACACAGCAGTCAACATAGCCTAGAATGAGGATTATCAACCTCATTTTATAAACAAGTGTCAGAGACCACAGCTACCCTGCCCCTACCATCCTTCTAAATTGGAAGTTAGTCCTGGCTATATCCTGGAGTGATGGGAGGTCCCAGTAGGGGGAAAAGGTTAAGAACCAGTTTCCTAGATCAAAAGTAAAATTGGAATATAATATTTAAATATGCCAGAATCAGTTGAGTAAGGCCTAGTAAGACAATTATAATATTTTAGGAAAATGTATAGTACATGACACAATTAAAATCAAAATATTTGTTTTCTGTAGAAGCAATCACAAGAACTTGTAAATATAAAATAAAAGCTCACAGTTATATACAGAGCTGAAATTGATAATACATGAAATTGCTAATTTCTGCCTTAGTTTAAACTTTTGTGAAAAGACGAAGTATTTGTAAAAGCTGCAATAAATATTTGTGAAGGCTGGTAACCCATAAAATGAGTTGCTGGTAAATTTATTGTATTTGGAATACATATGTATAGCTGAGGGTATTTAAAAACTTGCATTTATCACATTGAACTATTTAAATGGAAATCACAATATTTTAAATAATTCCTCATTTTAAATATAGAGAAGTCCAAAATGCTGTAAACAGCATTAATAGCAACAGTGGAAAATAGCAAGTGTTTAAGGGTTCCCATTCATGCGGACTTTATACTGTACACAGTGGATACAGTCTTCCCAGTACCTCACTGGGTTTGGATCACAATGTAGTGTGAAGTGAAACACCACATTAAAATGCATGGCAAATATATATATGTCTGTGAAAAAATTGAATATCAATTGTATTTTTTAAAAAAACCTCAGGGTATGCTCTGACCATCATAGATAAGCAGTTCACTAGACAAAACCATTTATTTTATTGATACCATTTACAAAGCAGTTTGAATTTTCTTTAATTTGATGATCATGCATTAATACAAAAATTTTATGTTTATTCTCAGAAATTCTTCCTTTTACTATTCAAAATAATGTAAATGATCTCAATCAGATGGCTTGGATGTGAAATGCTAGTGACTCTCAGAAGGGATGGTAACTTTTTTTTTTTTTTTTTTTTGGAGTGAGGAGGGAAATGCAGGCCTGTTCTGAATTAAAACTGTAAATCCAGGGATTGTAGAGATTTTAGGTGGGATTACCAAATTAAATGAAACAATAATGTATAATAATCTCGTCTGATGGAAATAACCACCTCCCTAGAGAACTGTAAAAACATGTAGCACCAAAGTACTTTGTTTTTATTGCAAAAACTGTGGTTATTTTATCATACCTCTCTACATTTGCATTCTTTGAAAGGTGTTATAAATATGTTTTTATTTATGTTTATGAATTTATGTTTATGAGTTCAGGAATTCAACTAGTAGCTGTGAACACTTAAAAGCTGTTGTCTTAAAAAGCTTAGCAACAGTGTATGAAAAGTCTACGAAATCATGTACATAAATTATTCTGCCTCTTTGAAAAACTGGGGAACCCATAAAACCAGTTGCTCTAAGCAGGCAGCTTTATACTACAAGTTCCAATACTTGTAACAGCTGTGTTCTAAATTGTGTATCATTCCAAGACCAGAAAGAAGAATTCTTCTAAAGTACACTCATTCCTCAAAGGCTCCATTATTAGTAATTTACCCTGATTTAACACTGTTGTTCCATCTGCCAGGTCTGTTGCAGTTTATTATACATTCTTTCAAAAGACATAACCCTGTTTATAATCTACTCAGCCCTTTCATTTGAAGAACAGAATTGTAATCTCAAGCAAGGGCAACAACACAGATCCTAAATTAAGAATAATTTCCAGTTCCACTGTCCTGTTGGTAAACATAGGAGCAGAGGCAGAGAGGTGAGGTTTCAGAATCAAAACCTGGTTGCATGTGAGAGGTTCCTTTGGCTTTCATTCTGTGAAGACTAAAGTGGTTATTATATTCACGTGAATTAAATAAGCAGGATTTGGCTCCTAGAATCTGGTAGCAGATACTGAGTACAGATTTTTAATAAGCAGAGGAGTTTTTCTAAATAAAACAAAAATAAAATAAGTATATTTTCTGACAAAATTTAATATGTTCAAATTTTTTAAATACTTTCAAATTAGGGCAGATCACTAGTGGAGTTGACCTGGTCCCTGCTAGCCAAAACGTTTAGAAGAAACTGCTTTATTTCATAATAACTGTGATAGTTAGAGCCTGATTCTCAGTTATTCCATTCCTATTCCAGGGAGGACAGGGGGCAGCTTTGGCTTTAATCTTCCTTTATGTTCCCTGCATATAGGGGCTGTGTAGGGACCTGCTCATCCCTAAGTGTAAGTTAGAATAGATTCACCAGAGTGTAAAGCAGCCTTAATGTAACTCAGACCCACAGTTTATATGTGATAAAAAGCTAATTTTGCTTCTATTTTCTGTCTCTGTACTTGGCATCTGCATTAGGAGATTGTTGAAAGCAAAACAGTAAAATGTTTGGGTCCAGTTATATCACAGAGATCCAGAAGGGATCTTCCCCAATCCATGTGAAACTATCCCCAATCCTAGGGAAAGATCTTCCTTCAGCACACATGGTTGGTGGAGGGTGTGCTTGTGGATAGTATTCTCCTCAGTGTTTGAATCCTGAGAGAGCCTACAGTAGCCCCAGCTGAGATATTCTGCCCCCACAGACCTGACATGCTGTTGCAGTCTTGACAAAGAGTTCACTAAAGCCTTCATTCCGCTGCAAGGAATCTCGGGTGGCATTTTGTAGGGGAGTGATTATAATGGTTTGTTGCATCTTTCTCATACTTCTCAGTCAGTGAAGTTGGAAAGTGTAACAATGAATTACTAGAGAGATCTGTCAGAGGATTAGAAGAACAACAGCAGTATCCCTAATGACCTGAATGGTTAATTAAGTTCTCTCTTAAATGAAATCCAAAAATATCTTAATACCAGTATATTATGAGGAACAGTCACTTTTTGCAAACCAGATCTACAGTGCCTATTAGGAAAAGGCCAATTATCCAATGACTGCCAGGGATAGCTGGACCACTAAGGTTCTTAATCAAAAGAAGATTTTTTCTGTTTAAGATCCCAAAATCAATACCAGAATACAGCATATATGGAGTAGACATAACATTAGAAGTGTATTTACATTTTAGAACAACGTTTTTGAAAATCAGCTCCTCCTTCATTTACTTGCCAAGTCCCAAAACTAGGATGGTGTGTTTTTCTTTGGAGTAGTTGGCAATGGGACACTTTTGCACTCAGTTATGGAATAGCCATGAAGCTCCATTGAAGTCAATGGGATTTCACTGGTGTAACAGAGGGCAGAATTTTGCCTGCAATTATTAACACCTAAGCAGCTTACAAAGGGCAGGGAAATGCTTCCCGCTCCAATTTAGTTGTTAGTTCTGGAAGAGAAAAGGTGCTTTATGCCTGTTTAATTAAGAAGCTGTGTGAAGCACCTTTAACTGCCAGTCACTGAGTAATTTCCCAGTTCTTTCCTTTCACAACCGTCAGAATGCCATATCTCTTTCTCAGGATATGCTGAAATTACATTTTGATAAAACTGGGCCTTTACAAGTGTAAGGCACGCTGAAGAGTGATGACACTTGAGTGAATGGAAAGTCACTCAGAAATGCATGCCTCTCAAGGCAGGATGGTTTAGGAAGACCATGGGCAAATTCCTCTGCATGCTTCCTACTGTGGCTACAAAAGAGCCAGGGGGTTCTCACAGTTCCTGCTGCTGATAGCAATGGGGCTTGGTATCTGATTATGTCCTTAGATGACTTGCCAAGTTGCTATGCTTCTGTGTAGCTGTGAAATGTATCAATTTCCCCCTTTTCCTACCCAGTATTCAAGAAAGTGCTATGCCTGTGACCCCTTCCTTTTATTCACTTCCCATTGCAAAAGAGGCCAAAATTTGTCTCTTAAGTTTGGATCATGCATGTATGTTACTTACAGGTCAAGGTCATTAATGATGATATGGTGCTTTTCTAATCCTTTGATGGACTCTTTCAGTTCTATTAATTCAATTTTAAACCAACCTACTTGATTGGCTCAGAAGGATAAAATCAATCCTTTACTGAAAGCTTTATTAGAACATCATCCTCACACCATCCAATCTACTTACCTTTCCAGCAGGTACTAACGCATGTTAGAAGCTTGCTGGAGCTGTCATAATATAGCAGCTGAGCATTTTTTTCATTAATCAGAGTAATCTTCAGTTCATAGAACTTTTATTTTTAATAATAATTGTCACAAAGAGACAGTGTTGACAAGTGTAGCGCTCACAAGAGAATGTAAGGGTTAAATTTACCTGTGTCCTGTTCTTTTAAGGATTGAAGATCTGGACTGAAGGACTGAAGGAACTAAAGGGAACAACTTAGGTTGCAGCAGTAGAGTGGACTGTGCTTTGAAAGAACTAAGCAGCAATGTGCCTTGTGGAATCTCTGTTTGTTTTTTTGATACTGAGTTTAATAGAGCTCCAGTTTTAAAACTGTCCATGGTCTGGGAGTGTAACATAGGCAAAACTATTTACTCTCTTTTGTGTTTGCAAAGTCCATGTAATTTTAATGTGTTCTTCCCCACTAATAAAGTTCCTCAGCATTTTTTTCTCCATAAACATAAATAAATAAATTAAAATGGCTGCATCTCAGACTCAAAAGCAATCCTAAACTATAAAACAAAACCCCACCCAATTCTACAAACATGGGCTAAACTGCACCCCATGATTTCAATGGGACTACCTAAGGTAGTAAAGTTAAGCATATGTGTAAGTGTTTGAAGGATCAGAACCCATGTTCTCCCTCCTTTCTTTCTTTCTCTCTCTCTCTCTCACACACACACAAGGAAAGGGAAAATGCTTGTAAGAAGTAAACTTTTAAAATTTAAATTTATTTAGAAACAACAGTGGGTAAAAAATAAATATTTCCAAAATGGCAAAACAATACATTGAGAATTTCTGACAGGATTTTTCAAATTGCAGGGAAATGAACTACAGCTGGTCTAATTCTGATATCACTGACACAAATATACATTAGAACCACAGTAAACTCCACAGTAAACAAAACATGCGTATGTTTAGAATAAGGGCCCAAGACAACCTGATAATGTAAGTTTCACATGCAATTATACTATTTGCCTATAAAATCTCAACAGAAATTCTTCTTAGTTGGTAAGTAAAAGAGTAGACCTTTAATTAGCTATCCTAATGGAAAGAAAGGAACCATTTGAGCTCAATTAATTGTAATGTATTTCACCATCATCTCAGATTTTGAATCAAAAGATATATGCCTTAATTTAATATAAAATAGCTGGGTATGGCATAGCCAGGGAATTTACTTTGTGGGTATAATGTTTATAAAATATTATAATATTCTACAGTAATGTAGGCCATTAATATCCCAAACTCTGTGTCTAACAATAGCAATACTGTAATGTTTTAGGCAATTACTATGGTATAAATGAGTCCTTGATTTCAATCACATCGGTGAGCACTGATCTGTCTGCTCCTGATAGAGAAGCAAGAAGAATGACCACACACACTTGCAGCATTCAGAACTAAATGCAAAACTCATCTCTTTGAATTAGCTTTATTTTAGTAACTGTCTCAAAAGCATCAGCATTCTCACAGAGTATATATTTATTAAAAATCCCACTGATTACTTTTACTGTTAGAAGAGCAGGGAAGAGAGATTTTTATATTTACTTCTTTTGGAAGGTACTTTGATACCATGATGATGGATGACAAATAGATAGACAGATAGATATTAGCCATATCTTGATTTTTAAGAAGTATTTTGAAATTTATTGGGCTAAATTATTTGCTGACTAAGGCCCCCAATTCAGGAAAGTACTTATGAACACGCCTAACTTTATGTACATGAGTAGACCTATAGACTCCACTGGTATTGCTTACATACTTTAAGTTAGGCACATATTTAAGTTTCACCCTGACTCAGGGCCTTTAAGTATGTTTCAACTCACTGAAGCCACTGGGGTCTCATGGAGGATAAGTCAACACAAAATTTTACTTATTTTTCTCTGCAATATGCTATCTGTATCATGAAATATCTACTAAATATCTTTTACTAGCAGAAACTAATGGTTTCTCTCTATTCCACATGTCTTATCTTGTCTAAATTTGGCTGTGCAAATAATTCAAACTCTTTTTGACTGCATGGCATTTAAGATTGTATTTTCTTATAAGCAGACTATGCAGGGGCAAAGTAGTTCATTAATTATAGACCTGTTTTGACCTCATTAGCTGGGAAGACAAGTGTGGCTTTGAACCACAGAAAATAAAAAAAAAGGAGTTTCTCACGGTAAAAATAAGCCAAACAGAAGGCAACCTTGAATGTTTTATAAAACTTTAGATTATAGTGTATGTGGAAGAGCCCCATGCAGGAAACATAGTCTGATATTGACGCATCCTGTAGGGGAGTCTGTTACAATGCCCTTTCAAAATAATACTGAGGTGTCAACTCTCTTGTCAACATCATGATCTAATCAGTGCAGTCTTTTTTGTTTCAGGGTCTTCCACCTTATAATTGACCCTGACATATGCTATTCTCTTTACCCGTTGGCTTTGGACATATAACTCCTGTCATGGTCAATTATTAGGTGATAGAGCCTGCAACCACTGGGACCATTGCTTAAAAGCATCCTACATAGCAAGCCCTGAAGTGATCAAATTCAAATTTGATTGAGAAAAGAAAATCTAGTCTTTTATAAAAGTGATATACTTTTTGCTTCTATATAAAAAGTGTCAATTTCCATTATTCTGTACATTACTGAGACAGACGGTGACAGGGCTATTTCTGAAATAGGTTTAAGAAATGTATGAAAGTATGTAACAAAAAATTCTACAGACTCTGAAATGAAGAAATTATCTGTACGAGCATATAGTGTGCATATTAGATTACATTAAATTCGAAAAGCAGATCAGAATATGAGAGTGGCAAGGGGGCCAGAGCTAAAAATAAGGGTGTGTTACCTCCTTTCTTACACTTCTTTGACAGGATGCTTTCTTTTAAGGTTGTAACAGCTTTGAAGAACAGAGATATTTTTTATTTGTCTGAAAGCTGCCTACCATACTTTTGGGTGCTACATCTATAAATACCAACAATAATTAATTCTGAGCTACAAAGAGGCAGATAAACAATTTATATATTATATATATAAGCTCCCACAATTGGGTCAATAGGGTCTGGTGGACTGGGCATAGAATGAGCAGACAGGACATCTGGTTTCTATTCTCAGTTTTATCACAGACGTTTTAAACAACACATTTTAATTTTATTTTGGATATTTAAAACAGAAAAAAAATCAGTATTTCACTTCAAATTACATTCCAGCACAATGGAAGAAATGACAGAGGAGCAGAAGTTTAACATGCATCAGCACAGCCTCATGTGAAAGGGAAGAACCAAGGATCCACATTGTTGCACAAATCCTGCAGCCTTACTGTCCCCTATGGAATCAGCCCAGAGGGATAGTGAGCTCTAGTCCAACCTGGATACTTGGTTTGTGTGTAGGGTGGGGTGGATTTAAATTCCCTAACCTCCCTTCACTACACATTGATATAATCCTAATATTTAAGTTCTGCACAAATGGAGTGAATTTCACCCTACGAGAATAATCTATACTGTCTTGAACCCCCAGCATATTATTTAGAAGTATCTGCCACTGATTTGCATGACTATTGCCACCTTTTTTATAAATCCCATACCTCAGCAGCCCATCAGAGGGAGAATAATTCTTAAATAACTCTTGTAAAGAAGTTGAGATCTAGGGATTATTAATTTATTATTTATGTTCTGAAGTACTTGATTCAATGCTATGTTTATTACTACCCTAGCCAGAATAGCCACAAATATAATTAAAATTATCTAGACCTTTTAAAAATCCAGACATATAGTTTGCCTCAGCGATGTGTCCCCAGTAAATATCAAGCAAATGTAAAGTAAAATACTTTTTATTTAGATCAGTTTATTAATTAAACAGTCATTTAGATAAAGTCCTAGTGAAGTGTGTGCCGGACAAAAGCCTATTATTTGTACTGATTTGTCAAGTGTAAAATTGTTCCCCATTTCCAGAATAAAAATGCCTCTTCCAATATGAATACTTTGCAGTTACTCCAGGCATGTCATCTGACATTACATCCCAAACCATTATTTCATGTGAGGGTTAGTTTATGCTTTAGGTGTCACACTGTGGTTTATAAAGCAGGAAGTGTTGACACTGCTCATTTTGTGATTTAAGCATGAACCAACATACTAAACGGGTTCTATAAAGTATACATTTCAGTATCAACAGTGTATTTAAAAAAAAATTGTCAATCTCCTACTGGCCAGATCCTATGAGAGGATGAGCATCTCAACTGCAATTGAGGAGTGAAAGCAATGTATTATGATAGATGGGTCATGCTATGAGAATCAGGAGTCCAAAATTTATTTGTAGGCTGGCCAATGACTTACTATGTGATCTTTGGCAGCTCTCCCTATCCCTCAATGGCTCAGTTTTCCCCTTCTGTAGAATGGGGATAGTGAAACTTTGCAAAGCACTTTCAGTTACATGACTTCAAAAAGCTATGTAAGTAACAATTACTATTATATCTGAAGACAATGGGAGTTGAAGGATTTTAGAATCTCATGAGAGATACTCAGCTCTTCACAGGAACAGGCCCTAAATCTCGTGTTAGAATACGCCATGTCAATATGTTACATCTTTTGAATACATTTGATAAGAATTTGCTCAATTTTAATATTTGTTTGCAAGTTATTCTGGGGAATTTTGCAAGGAATTCACAAATGATTTTATAATCCTCATGACAGCATCTGATTTTTCTATGTTACAAACATATCAATAATGTATTTGCAAGTCTGCTAGCTGGAGATGGAAACTGCAAATAAATCAAACATTATATATGTAAGTTAGAGATAACATTTCAGCTACCTTTTAGTATTTAACCTCTTTAATATTAGTCTGTATGCAGGAACAACAAAAGGAAAAGATGAAAAAACATACAGCTTAAGCTGACACAAATCCAAACAAAATACAATACTGAATCTAAAAATGTTAAATATTTGGACAATAAACCTTGTGACAGTAAGGTAGCCAGGAGGTCTACATGATCTTTGGAGTAATGATCTCTAATGGCGTCCTGCCAATCTCTCCCTCCCTGTTATGGAAAGAATCGGCAAAAACCAGAGCAGTGAACATTTTGATTCTTCCAGTCTTTTCTATGTGCAACCAGTGTTAAAAACATTTAAAGACAGCAAACACGCAAAACCTCAGTGCATTTTTTAACCCTATCTCAGGCTGCATTAGATCAACAACAGAAATAATTGCTGTCAGTTTCTACTTTTTGACCAATAATTCTCTGTATTTCCTGCAAGAAACTTGAGTGATGCAAATGACCTTATTTTTACAGCATGCTTTTATTAAATAGTTTATTATTTTGTCAGACTAATAAAGATTTTGGTATTTGCTTTTATTTGCAATAATATTACCACCACATAAAAAAGGATTTTATGTTCTTTTTGAGGAACAAGGAGGATAAAAGTGTTGATGGATAGCGCAACTGAGGCATCAGCAATGAGCTGGAAATGAGACACATAAATATGAAAGCCGAGCTAAGAAAATAGAACTGCACCCTTGGCCTTTCTTAAAAGAACATGCACAGGCCACGGTTCATTCACACAGTTACAGAAACTCCTTTTGTTTCCAGTGAGTCAGTGAAAATATGCGAAACATTACTAAAACCCTATTAATACCCTTAGTTGCTTGACACTTTTCTATAATTAACATTATCATGAAATGTTTCCAAGACGTTGAGAGATTATTTTTTAATTACTGTTATATAATGATTCTCTTAAAATATGTGTATTTTATTTGGGACAGGAAAAATGATCTGTCTTTTTTGTTATATCTTAGACAGAGCTGGTAGAAAAGTTTTCATTTTTTTTTTCACCAGATAAAAGGACACATTTTGGAACCAGTTCTAATCTCAGAATATTCTTCAGGGATTGAGATTAGAGCTGGCAAAGGAATTGTGAACATCTTTAAAGATGAATGTAATGCAGGCCCTGATTCAGGAAAGGCACTTACAATGTCAGTGAGACTAAAGCACATTCTTTCCTGAACCATTCATGAAACCATTCACCCCACAAAGGCCTGATCTTGAGAGGTGCTGAGCTGCTTCAACACACATTGAAGTTCTCCTGAATTTGGCCACTCAGCATTCTGTGGGAATTGCTCAGCTTATCTCATATTCCATCTCTTAGTTTCTCCAATTAAAGACCTTGTTTATTCAAATAAATAATTACATGTGCTGTAATATAATGTTGAGTGTTTAACTGGGCTTGTATTCGGTTATAATTCATCCCTGAAAATGATAACTAATGCAGGAAAGTATGAATATAGCTAGCACCACATGAAAAAGAAATTAGATACCAGCAGAGGAATCCACCTGTTTATAAGGTACAGTCTGTCTTTGTCAATAATATGAAAAGGCAATCAGTAGACTGGACTCATGAAGTATGAGACTGATAAGAGATTGATAAAAGAGTAAGTTTAACAATTAATGATATGCCAAGATTTAAAATCAGAAACTGCTTATCCCCAGTGCCAATCATTCACTCCCTGTCAGTAGTAGTTCACATCTTTCCTGGGATGTCGTCCAACCACAGTGGCATCTAAAAGATAGCAGGCTATATTGTTACAGTTGGAGGTGAAATTGAAAGTTACGCCAAACAGAAGTGACAAATTCGCGTTGCTGAGTGTTGCCTAGCAATAAGAAATGATTGCTGACTTTACCCATAGTAAAGGAGGCTTTGTAATCACACCAAAACAACATCATCCCTACAGGAAAGGGGTAGCATAGAGAGGGCAGAAACAAGAAGAGTATCACCAGGAGCTGTAAGCAGCTTTTGAAGCGGAAGTTTGCCTCTCTGACTTCTCAGAAGCCAGCAAGGGGAGAAATGCCCCAGCCCAGACTGCTGACGTTAGCTGGGTTGTTTGTCACTGACCTGCATCCAGAGGTTTCATCTTCATCATGAAGACAATAGTGAGCCTTTTCAGTTTAGATACCTCTTCTACCAAATCCCCTCCCTTTGAATGTCCAGCAGAGCCACTGTTTAGCTGTCTTCATAGTTCAGTGTAAAGGCTTTCTATTTGGGTTAGCTCTTTTTTATTTTTTGACCATTTTTGCCTCTTCCTGCCACTCCTCTTCCCAGCCTCTTCCTTTCCATGTTTTTTTTTAATCTGTTTTTTATACAGAGATGGTCTGATTCTGTTTTGGACCCTGGTCCAGATTTTCAAAATTATTTAGGTGCCCGAAGATGCAGATAGGCACCTAGACCATTTTGAAAATTCCCCTAGGCACCTACTCCCATTAAAATCATGAGCGTTAGGCTTTTTTGAAAATTGAGCCTAGGCTCTTTTGAAAATTCTCTCTGCATTTTTAGGTGCCTAAATACCTTTAACAACTTGCTACATTGTGCCCATATCCATTTTATTTATCATCAGTTTTACTTACTTTTTGTTTAACAGCACTAAAATTTGTTGATATGAGCCGGATCTAACGTATACATGTGTAAAAAGAGGGTGGGTTACATTCCATTGCATATTTATTGGCCATGGAAAGATGGCCTGAAATTGGTTTATAATGTTTTTTCCAACTGGCAAAAAATGTATTTGTATCATAATATATGGCAGAATCACAGGTCTGAAGGTCAACAAAGACCATTGTAAGATAGTGGTGTCACACTCATTGAAATCATGACCCCTTTGGCCTATATGAAAATAAGAAGAAGGATCAGATAGACAGACATCTGCATACCTTCATTTGCTTCCACAAATAAGTGTATGAACAATTACTTGTGAGTACAAAAAAGGACTGGTCTGAGTCCATGTACTCATTGCACAAAGACCAATGGCTTGTGATAGTCATTATTGACCTGGGCTATAGTTGTACCAATAACTTAGAAGGGAACAGTTCTTTATACTTGTTCTCTCTCATGAGGATCCAGTCCCCATAGGAGAAGAAATTTGAAAATGTGTAAGTAACTTCTTTAAAAGACTTTAAAGGTGGTTCACTGGGAAGCAGCCAGAATAATGAGAAGTCAAGAAAATGTCAGAAGTAATCACTTTTTTCAACTGAAGAAATAGAATAGGATGCTCATTATGCTCATAGCCTGAGTTCTTGTATAACACTAGTTACAGAACGTCACTTAGTAATTTCTGCACTGAGCCCTATAAATTGTAGCAAATCTTTTAAAAAATTCAATTTTTTATATATACTTTAAGTAATGGAGAATCTCCTGCAACTCTTCGTAATGTGTTCCAGTGGTTAATTACTCTCACAGTTAAACATTTATTTCCAGTTTGAATTTTTCTGATTTCAACTTCAAGCCTTTGGATCTATGCCTTTGTCTGCTAAACTAAAGATCTCAGAAATATGTCCTCCTTTGAATAAGTGCTAACAGACTATGATCAAATCATCTCTTAACCTTCTCTTCAATAAACTAGGTATGTTGAGCTCCTTTAATCTCTCAGTGTAAAATGTGTTCCCCAGAACTCAAATAAACCTTCTAACTTTTTTCTAAGCCCTCTCCAATTTTTCCAATATCCTTTTTAAAGCATGGATGGCAAAACAGAAAGCGGTATTCTAGTAGTGGTCTCAATAAGACCAACAGACTATTTCAACTACTTTTTTAAGAGAGCTCATTAGATTAAATTTAAATAAATATATTATCAAACCAATGCATAAACATGCATAATTTTCAGCAGGCTGAAGTGCAGATTTAATGTTGTGATACTGTAGCTAAGCGCACTGATGTTCTCCTAATTTCAGATTTACAAGAATTCTTACTCTGATGACTTCTTTTAGCCATTGATTACACAGAAAATGCAGATATAATACACAAAAAACAATTATGAAGGTAGGAGCAAGCATATAGACAGAATCATGAAGGATAATGTATTAGGTGTGATAATGTCTAAATATCTGAACATTCTTTTGATTGTCTTTACATTTATGAAATGGTTAAATTTGTTTTAAAAGCCAATAACTACTCCTGCCCCATCTTTGGCCTCCTTAACTGATTTTCACCTGGCCTCCTTAACTGTACCCATAAACATTTACAAGTGCAAAAAAACATATTTCTGTGGGCAAAACAGATGAATTAATGCAAATTGGCACTTATTCATTCAGGTACACATTTTACTTATGTAAACAGGTGTTTTACAGGCACCAAACTGATGTGCTTACAAATTTTGTGGAGGCAGTTATGGAAACCTGCAGTAAATCTGGCCCTTTCTTTATTTCACATTCAGTGTTGCTACAGATAAACATTTTCCACCTGTTACAACAGTCTGGCATATTACTTTCTTGATACGTGATGATACAATACCTCTCAGGTTTGCTAAGTAGCAAGGAGAAATGTAAGCAAATGAAAAGGTTTTCCACCTTCACAGGTTTTCAGTGCTTGGGGTTCTGTTTGTCTGAGAACCGTATGAATGGAAGCCATATTTTATAGTATTTCTTTAACCTCTGCCATCTGGTGTAGGTTAGTTTTTCCACTGCCAGCATTTCATAGAGCCATTTATACCAAAATGTTTAATATTTAAGTAAATGTTTGGACTGTATAAACCGAGTTTAAAAAAATAGAGCAGTATTTTTTTAAACTATATATTGCTTTGTCAATAGTGATGGCACCAATAAACACATGGACAAGTGTTTGAGTTTAAAGTCCTCTGGCCACAACTTTATTTTCTGTAACACAACATGTAGGTCACATGGCACCTTTAATCACTGAGGTCATGCTCAATTATCTTTGAAGAACTTCTGTGCCCCTCACTGGCCCAAAGACTATACTCCAATAAAGGGAATAATATTGCCCCAGGCACAACTTCTCGAGCTAAACACTGCTGTAGACAAGTCAGGTTCACCCAACACATAGCAAAGCCGTGTCTGTTCTAGAGCCTAGGTTCTAATTTTGGGAAATGACTAAGACAGCCCACTGTTGCTCCAAAACAACTTGCAACATTAAATGACTGGAAACTAAAATAAATGGTTGACAGTGTGGCCAGCAGCCACGTCTCAAAACCAGGACTAGAGCCCCCATAGACCCTGAGAACAGATAAATGGGAAATCAGGGAGCTGCTCTATTTGTCACCAGAGAAAGACAGAAAGGGGGGAAAAAACCATGTGGCAGGACTATTGTGCCTTGACGGGAAAATTCTTTTGTGACCCTGCTAAAAAAAGGTGATCAGTTAAACCTTGTGCACATCAGCAAAGATCATAAATCCCAAACCATAAGCATGCCCTAATATGCGATGCCCCGAAATTAACCTTCGGTGGGGAGGGAGGATGGAGAAAATTCACTACTGAGGGAAAGGAGCAAGCCAGACTTTTCCCTTCTACAATACATCCAATCTCCTGCCAATATATATCTCCTGGAATTAGGCAGTGGTAGGTGATGCGTCTGCAGCCTAACAAAACACTGTCATGCTACAAGTCTACTTTGCGTGAGGTAGGTAGTGATTGCCCAGGGTGCTCCCTCAACTGGTACTATATCCTGCTGGATCTGGAAAGCAGGATTCCAGTGGGGAACTAATGATCCCCATTCGTGTGTGTGGGCAGGGGAGCGGATATTTTCTTCAAATCATAAATTCATTTACATTCATTTATTATGAATTAAATATACACACACAAACAAACATACACTGTGTGCTTCTATGCTGGCTTCCACTGAGAGTCTCAAAATATTTTAAAAGCATTAAGAATTAATTCAAAGCATCCTTGTGACCTAAGTAAGTGACATTATCTCCATTGTGCAGAGAGGCTAGGCTTGCCCAAAGTCAAACCACAAATAATCGGCAGGGTCACTAAGAGAATACAGTATACGCCTTTTTATCTGAACCCCTATTATCCGAACCCCTTCCTTGTTCCCCAGGTATCTCATGCTGGGTGACAAGAAAGGAATTTGGATAATGCGGAGGTTTGGATACTGCCCATGGCCAGGATGAAGAGCAGGAAGAGGAGAAGAATGGCAAGTCCCTGGCTGTGGGGGAGGCCCCCTGCAGCAGCACAGGGAGCCCTCTGCAGCTTTGCTTCACAGGAGTGAATGAGTGGGCTGTGACAGCAGAGCTGCAGAGAGCTCCCTGTGCTGTTCCTGCAGGCTGAAAGTGGAGGAAGGCTGCAGTCCTAGCGGGGCAGAGTTTTTGCTCCTCACTTGATGCATGCAGCAGGGTGTGGGCAGGGCCGTCCTTAGCCATAGGCAGAATAGGCAGCCGCATAGGGTACCACTCTGCCTGGGGGCACCACTCTGCCGGGAGCCCAGACAGACGGGAAGCAGTGGAGCATGTAAGAGCAGGGCTGCTGGGTCCTAGAGAGCAGAATTCTGCACAGTCTGAGCGATGGGATTGGCTGCTGGGGCCTCTGGGAAGCAGAGGGGGTAGGGGTTGGGGAAGGAGCTCACCTGTGAGTGTGACTCTTTCCCCCCGACTGAGGTGAGGTGAGGCGAGGCAGGGTCTGTGGCTCTGGAACCAGTATCCTTTGTTGTCCCCCATAACATCTATTCTTCTCCCCACCTGCCCCATGGAGCACCCCCTCCTTTTTCCCTCCTCCCCAGGAGCATCCCTCTCTCTCTCCTCCCTCCCCTCCGTCAGGGCTGGGTTGGGTGAGGTGCTGGGGGATAGGTGGGGGGAGGGGAGGCTGCCTGCCTGCTGAGGAATGAAAGTGAAAGTAACTCACTTCCTCGGCAGCGAGCCAGGATTGGAATGTCACACAGGGCTTGGCTGGGGTTAGCCAGATGTGTGAAAAATCAGGATAGGGGATTGGGGTACAGTGATCAGATATCCCTATTTTATAGGGACAGTCCCAATTTTGGGGTCTTTTTCTTATATAGGCTCCTTTTACCCCCCTCCCCATCCCTGTCCTGATTTTTCACACTTTCTGTCTGGTCACTCTAGGTGGGGGTAATTGGTGCCTATATAAGACAAAGCCCCAAATATCAGGACTGGCCCTATAAATTCAGGACATCTGGATCTGGCCACCCTAGCTGGGGAGCGCCTCTCCCCCGGGCTGGCAGCTGCCAGCGATCCATCTCATCCGGGGGGAGCTGCACAGGGCAGGATGAGCTGCTGTGGCTCCATGGGTGCCCCGTCCCTGAGATCAGATGCTGTGCTAACTTCACCATGGTCCGTAAGGCTGGTGGTGGTGCCCATTGGCGTGTGATTGGACCTGAGGGTTTGCTGCTGCTGTTGCCACTCTGCACCCCAAGAGGTGGATTTTGGGGTCCTGCAGTTTTCCACCTATCTCCTCCTCTACTGCAGCTGTTGGACCAGCAGGCTGGGGGGTGAGCCAAGCATGAAAGCAGTACTGTGTTGCCATTTAGATTGTCATTTAACAACTTTGTTTGCCAAAAATTCTTGCTAACAATCCTGAATCCAATTTCAATATTTTTTTTTAAAAAAATCAATATCTTAGCCAAAAACAGAAAATTAAGTTGTTGACAATTATTAGTGACAGGTTTGGTTTGAGGCAGGGAGTGGGCCAGTTTTCATCAGAGAAACAAAAAATGTTGACTGACTTTCCTATAGCCTGTTACTCCTGATAAGAGCCCTCCAACAACTGTAATATGCTCATCTCCTTACAAGTGTATAAAGCAGGGGTCGGCAACCTACGGCACACGTGCCAAAGGTGGCAGGTGAGCTGATTTTTGATGGTATGCAGCGGCAGGCTGAGCGGCTCAGCCCATCACTGCTCTGGGGTTCCAGCTGCTGCCCTATTGCCAGCTGGGATACCAGCCGCCGGCCCCACTCAGCACCTGCTGCTGGCCTGGGGACCCCCAAGGAACCCCAGGCTGGCAGTGGGCTGAGCAGGCCCGGTGGCCAAGACCTCAGATAATAACAATAGTTGAGATATCAATCTGAGGAAGTTTATGAAGCATTGGTTGCTATTTCGGAAGAAGCCAGAGATCCAAAAGCTAAAAGTGAAGCACAGTCATTGGCCTCTGAAATATCCAGCTTCAAGTTTCTAACATCTGTCGTAATCTGGTATGACATTCTTGTTAAAATCTCAAGTGTAAGCAAAATAATGCAGAGTCCAATGATGCAGCTTGATTCAACACTTACCTTACTAAACAACACACAAGACTTTTTAGTGAAATACAGAGAACATGGATTCAAAGAAGCACAGGTTACAGCAAGAGAGCTTGCACAGGCACTCGGTGTAGAACCAAAATTTCCATGTGCAAATGTGACATGAGTTTCAAGGAAAAAATGACAAATAGAATATGAAGGAGCAGATGAGCCCATAGACGATCCAGAAAAGAAATTTGAGGTTGAATTTTTTAATGTTGTGATGGATAAAGCAGTATCTGCTGTTGATGAAAGGTTTAATACCTTGCAAGTACACCATGAACAGTTTGGATTTTTGTATGACATAACTAAATTCAACGAAATAGGAAAACAAGAGCAACTAATGACAAAGTGCAAGAACCTAGAGAGCCTCCTGAAGCACGGTGATAGTTTTGATTTAAATGGACTTGAACTGTACGAAGAATTGAGTACACTGTCATCAATGTTGCCACATGCAAAATCGGTGATGGACATTGTACAGTTTATTCATACCCGCAAACTTGTTGACATATATCCTAATGTGTACATTGCCACTCGTATTCTACTGACAATTCCTGTAGCAGGAGCATCAGGAGAACGGAGTTTCTCAAAACTAAAGCTCATTAAAAACTATCTCCGCTCTACAATGAGTCAGGAACGCTTAACTGGTCTTGCTATTCTTGCAATCGAACAAGACACGACTTTGTCTTTGTCATACGATGACATTATTACTGATTTTGCAGCCAAAAAAGCCAGAAAGATTGCTTTTAATTAAAAACAAATCTTTGTTTCAATACCTCTTTATATAAATTTCCAATAAAATTGACAAATTTAAAAAATTATATTATTTGCATCATTCTGTCAAATCAGAATTTTTTCTATAGTGCTACTTCTTTAGTGCTAGTCCATCAGCATTACAGTGTGCTTAATTAAGTTAAACTGGTTTTAATAACGTGAATGTGGCAAGTTTTCCAGTACTGTATGCTTATATTTGTGTTGCTAAGAGCTGATCAGGCACAGGGGCACCAGCTTAATAACCTCGCCTAGGGCACCATAAATCCTAAGGACAGCCCTGAGTGTGGGTGTCACCAGCCCTGAGGCAACATAGGGAGCCCTCCGTGGCCATACTGTCACAGGAATGAGCATCAGGGCAGAGCACAGACTCTGGGCCAGGACTGCGAGGAAGAGGAGGAGTTCAGGGAAGGCCACTCCTCTGCTGAATGGCTCCTGCCCACTCAATTACCCAAGCTCCTGATTATTCAAATGAAATCTGTGTACCCCATGCTATTTGGATAATTGAGAATATACTGTATAGGGGTCTTAAAGATACACTGCTACTACAGCCTTCAATTTCTTTGCTAAGAACAGGCACCTCCAACATCAGGTCAAACCGCTCCTCCTTAAGCCCAAATGAGGTCCATAGTTTATAAAAGCTTTTTACTAACTGATTTTAATTGTTTTGGCATCCCTTTGGGCAAAAGCCATTACACCTACTCAAAATATGATCTTGTCTTTAGTAATGTCTTTGCTATTGTAGAGTGAGCACACATGGGTAGAGTGGTCTAACAGGTCTCTTATTATAGAGTTTTAGTAATATTATATTAACTTCTATTTACCTCCTTATTTTTGTGCTTACATTGATTATCTAATATTTTATTTCTACCATTCTCAGGAAGTATTATGCTTTTGCATAAAAGCGTTCCTGACTATATTGGACCTAGATCACTCTGGATGAGTAGTACTAAATGAATAACACCACAAAGATTTGTGTAAAAATGACCCAAAGTGTTAAAAAGAAATTGGTTTTGTATCTTTTTTTGCTTCTCCTTGATGTATAAAAAAGGACTGAAAAAGAATCTCACTCTCCTCCTTCCCCCCAAATTATGTTTGCTTATTTTTTAACTTTAGAAATATCAGTAATGTCAATTCTGGCCTTTCCTCCTTTGTTGGAGGACTTTTCTGGAGAACCAGAGATGTGGCTTTGGAGCTCTTTCATCCTCTTATTAAAGTTGCCAGGCAGTTGAATCTTTAACAAAGAGCTTTGCTACCAAATATATATTCAGGTTCAAATTAAACAGGTGCTAATGAAAACAAAGTTTTAAACATATTGATGAACAATCACTTCCCTTCTGAGATCTGCTCTATCGTGGAAAAGCTGCACCAATTTAAGCTAGATTACATTTAAAATGCAGACATATTTAAAACTGGTTTAGCTATCACTTCAACCAATTTACCTTAATTTGATAATATACAGACACAAGCTAACATAAGCTAAACTTATTTAAATGAGGGCTAAACTCGCTTACATGCATCTGCACCAGGGTTTGCACCTACTTAACTAGCTCCATTTAAAGATGATTTAGTTGAACAGGTGCACCATTTCTAATATAGATAAACTCTCAGTTATTCAGGTTTCATTTCCATGACATCTGTGGTGCCACAAACTTACTAATTCTCCAGTTATCCATAGAGTTGACATCTGTTGATGGGGTTGAGATTAATGAAAGAAAATATGTGAAAGCGCTATCTTGGAAAAATTGGTATATAGTGACATTTTCACCTTTAAATATTTGTATAGGCATTTTCTATCTCTAACTTCTGTCATAATTATTACCTGCAGGTCTGCATTTAATTAACTGCAGGGAAGCAATGTTTTAACTTATCTCTGTTTAAATACCTCTCAGCCAGAGCATGTGATGTTCCATACATGCTAACAAAAGTAAAGACCACATGCTGGGTAAGGATACCAGTGAAAAACTTCACAACCAGACAGAATGTAAACACACAAACTGCTAATGCAGTAAACAACGTCAAGCTCAGCACAAACAAAATATGTGCCAAAAAACCTGTTTAAAATTTCATATTGAAGAAAAATACTCTCACGATCTCTGAGAATTTTTACAGTTATTTAATAAAACAGAGGGTAAAACTGTGCAAATTGCAGGCGGCTATAAGGACATAACCCCTCCAAAAGCTCCAGAGAGAACAGAGGGAGTATGATTGATATGTGTTATTTGCATAGCAAGAAGACTTTGGCATGCTGTGTGACTTTTGGGCAGGGACCGTTTTTTTGTTCTTTGTGTGTTGCCTGACGCATGACTGGAATTTCCAGGTGCTACTGTAATACAAATAAATAATAATAACAGGGAAGTCACTCATGCCAACGTTTTCAAAACTATCCACTAATTTTGGGTACATCAATTTTTACATGCCTAAATGGGATTGTGGGCTTTAGCTGGAATTGTGAATGCATAGCACCTTTGAAAAAACAGGCCCCAAATATTGGGCTCTCGACAATTGAGACACTCAATGGTTAATTTTGAAAAGGTGGATCTTAATTTAGCCAAATTTATCCCTTGTATAACTCCATTAACTTCAGGGGATACTAGTACTTATCTACCTATGTGGATGAGTTTTTATACGATTAAATTAGTTAGTGCTTGCTTACATTGGACTTAAAAATATAGGGCCTGATCTCATTTACACTGAAAGAAGCTTTTGTGTAAATGAAAACCAGGCCCACATTTTCAAAAGCTCTCAGTGTTCACATAACTCTGCTTTCACAGAAGCCAATGTGAGTTTTACTATTGACTTCAGTGGGGGCAGAGTTGGCCATTGCTAAATGCTTTTGAAACCCCACCGATAAAACACTTTTTAAGTGCTCAGATTTATTATCATCATAACTGAAGTATTTCTCAGATAAAGTGCACTACATAACAGTTCCATTTCTCTGAAATGCATTTTTATCCACGGTTGAACTTTTTTTGCTTTTGACTTAGATTACAGATGTGGAGCACAATTCTTTTGAATTTATCAATTTGATATAGTAGCTTAAAATACACTTCTCTTAAGGCTGCCTGTCTTTGAAAACTGGAGTTAAATTAAATTAATTAAATGAATATCAGTAAACTCATTTCACTTTTGATCCATGCACAACTCTGAATCCAGGTTTCTGAAGGTGAAACATTATACTTGCATTATGTGCAAGAGCACATTCTGCTGCCTACCATTATTACTTCTGTATTTATTGTATTGTAATGTACGGTGAGATCATTGCTTAAAAATAATTATTTAATTGCTGTTAAGTGGGTTAGAAAGTATATAATTAGGGCTGGAACCCAGACCCTCCAGTTACTATCCTTCTCCTGTAGTGCCCTGTACATATATTACTGAGAAGCCTAAATTCAATCTGCAGAAAATAACATTGTTGTGCCTCATACAGAATTGAGGAGCAAATTGTGTACAGAAACAAACTTTGCATTTCATGACTGTGGCAGCTCGTTCAACCTTTTGGAACAGAAATCATGAAGGGGAACCAAACTGGACTGTGGCTCAGCTGAATGTAGCTGGGAAAGATGAAATAGGTCTCCTAACAGAGCATTGTCTTAATTTTTCTCAAAATAGTAATTTGCAGTTAAATTAAGGCATGTTATAAAGATGCACACCACCAGAACAGACCATTTGCGTATAAAATAAATGTGTATGCTTTGTGTATACTGCTATATTTCTGCAGCTATATAGAAAGTATTTTGTGAGTATTTTAAATGGTTAGAAATGACCTAAATGAGATAGGGATTAAAGTAATATCTAAATGATGATGTTTTCATACCTTGCCTCTTATTTAGTCATTTACATCTGTTCAAAATGGGTATATAATCCTATCAAATAATTTATAGATGAGCCTAATATATACATATATATGTAATACATATAAGGACTGACTTTACTTTCATACTGGTGTAAATCAGGAGTACCTCTCTTGAAGTCAATGGAATGCCATTGATGAGATCATAAACAGGTCCATAATATGTATAATACACTCACACACACATGAGAGAGAGAGAGAGAAATGAGTCAAGATTCAATCTGCACATTTCAGCTCTCTCCAAATTGTGGCGGGTATGCTGAACACTCAGAGCATGAAGTATTACAGTATTTTGATGGCATTCTTGGAAATACAACCTCCAAAAGCTGTGTTTCTGTATTTTCAGAAATGCCTAAGTGACTCTGGAACCTAAGTCCCACTGCCAATTGGTGGGATTAGGCTCCCCAGGGTATGTCTACGGTTCTGCCTGAGGTTTGAGCCCAAGCCCCCCTTCCATCCACATACCAAGCAGTCTGACTTGTCTCAGCAAGCACTCAGAACAAAGGTGCTAGAATCCCGCTGTGAGATGGATCAGAACCCCATTCCCATTGTGACTTGGGTCAAAGCCCTGTTATTTTGCAGTGTGGACGCAGGTCAAGCCACAGAGCTGAGTCAGAAGGTCTGCATAGTACAGTGCGGATGCATTAGCATAGTTAAGAGACCTGGGTTCAACAACTGTAAATCCAAGTTTACAATGCAGGATAGACACTCAAGCGCAAGCTTGGAAACACCAAGTCCACAAGCCCAGTCCCCACAGCCCCAGGCTTAGTGTGAAATGTAGACAGACCCTCAGTGATTTAGGTGATTTTGAAAACGGGACTTGAGCTTCTAAGTGACTTAGATGCTTTTCACCATGATTTTAAAGTTTACCAATTCACAGTGGCCAATGAAGTGATACCACTACTGAAAGAACAAAAAACTTTGGGGAATCTTCTTTTGGGACTGACAACATTCAAAAGGGCAGACATTGGTTCATGTTGGTCAGGCAAGCATAATGTCCCCAAATACCTCAAGTGCACTTTTGTTTGGAGATATGTTTGCAAAATTGAGGTATTACATAACTTTGACTGGAGTTTTGTTTTTTAATGTATAAAACTATTGCCCAAGGGACTAAAATTATGTTCAGCATCAGTATGTCTAATAGTTTCAGATACTATTGCCAACCGAAGGGCACTTAAATTCCAGGTACAACAGTTTCCATTAAGAAATTAAGATGCTAGTTTACATTTGTCTGATGAAACCCTTTAAAATAATGTCTCTCACTTTGATGTAAAGGAGGGGGAAACTTTTTATGAAATTCCCAGTGAATTGGAACTTCCTGCTTGAAATGATATTCTAGCAACTTGCTTTCTTCCTGGAGCTGGGTAATGATTGTTTTGGTCTTGACAGAGCTAGCACAGTGTCTCCAAATGTAATGTTATGCCTTAACATATTTTCAATAACACAACTTTCACACAGAAAAGCTTTTTTAAGACCATTTAAGCAGTGCGTGAGTCACAATCATCCTTTACTGAATGGACTACTTTAGCAACCTGCAAAGATCAGAGATCAGTGGCACACTGAAGCTTGATATGGTTATACCTCCAAAAGCTTGACCACAGCATGTACGACCCACTCCCACCACCCGCAAAACCCTGACATTTTCTTTGTGCTTCACATTTCTCAAAAACTCGTTGGAAGAAGCAGGGCAGGGTAGAGCTGGCAGTCTGGAATACTGTCCTGATGTGTTGTGACAGACATGTAATCTTCCATTTGACCACTGGTTCACACATCAGTGTTAATGTGAATGTGACACCTCTCAGCATGCTGCTAATCATGTGTTACTCTTCTGTCTAAGATATCACAGCAATGTGAAGCAGATTTTCTTTTTAGTACAACAAATTTAGTAAGAAGAAAAGCTACGGCCACAAATGGGAGCAGACTGATGCCTGTACATCAGAACCCACTGTAAAAGGCAAAATTAATTCAAGTATATTCATAGATTCTGAGACCAGAAGGGACCATTAGAACATATAGTCAAACTTAAAGCATTCTTACCCCCCAGTTGTGCAGATTCTTAAATGTGTAAAAGTGAGACACCTGAGAAATGACCCAGCTATGATCCAGCAATGATATTAATTCTGATGTCTTTTCCTTACTTATACTTTTAATCTTTTGGATTTTGTTTCCTTTTCTTCCTGGAATTTCAGTACCAAAGTTCCCAGGAGCCTATGTGCTTTCATTCAACTGAAATGCATGCACCAGATGGTGCAAATAGCCCAATATATTTCTATCTTGAATCCATGTCAAAAACAGGCAGAGTGCTACAGTTTTTGGTTGCTGCATCTTGTGGAATCAAAGGGTTAGGAAAAGTGACACTATCTGACAATGATTTTTCAGGTCTGGCAGAGAATTTGCTTTGGAAGCTAAAACTCTGCTTCTACTCTGTAGCGATTGCTTTTCATGATTAATTAATTGTGTTTACTTTAATCTACAAAGAGTATAAAGAAATATAAAAATACAGTTGCAGAAAGATGTCTAGTTAGGATACTTTACAGTAACCATTTCATGCCTTGTAATTTTACAATAATATTATTTACTCCTGTTAGAGTTTTAATAGAAGTTGATGTAGAAATGAAACTGTTCATGACAAGTATACACTGGCAGCAATACAACATTCCTGGTGAAAACATTTATCTATGGGACCACTTGAGTCATCTTTGTTATGTGCACTTCCAGGAGATCTGGAAACTTCAGAGATCAGAAAGATACAAGGCATCTGCAGAGTTAGTGCGAACAGTACATACTGGAAGTTGCTAGGAAGCCTTTATCTGAAAACAGTTGACAAGAGTTCAGCCAAGAAAGTATAAGAATCTATAGAAGAACATTAAATTTGAGACACCAGTGGTGTTAGAAAGATGATGATGTGGGGTTAAGAGAAAGGAAGAACTAAGTTTGGCTGGAGGGAAAGAGGCAGTAGATAGTGAACATAGGAATAGTCAGAACAGAATGGATTGTCGCTCCAATGTCTTATCTTTGGCGACATACTTAATCTCAGAGAAGAAGACTGAAAAATTATCCATAATACAGATAGCCAGTTGTGCTATGCTGTACCATATTGTCCCTCTTGTTGACAGCTCTGGAGTAACAACAGCTAGAATACTGCATTCAGTTCTGAGCAACACATTGCCAGAGGGTTATTAACAAATTGGAAGGAACTTAGAGAAAACAAAAATTATTAAGATGCTGGAGGAACTGACTTATAAGGAAAGATTAAGGCCTGATCTTCTAGATTAAGGCCTGATCTTTTTGTACTGGTATAACTATCTTACTTAGTGGTGTAATTTTTTTTTACCAATATAGTTATACTTGTACAACCCTTAGTGTAGATGCAATTATATTATTATAGCTTATTTCAACTCCTGTATGGGAATAAGCCATACTGGTATAAACCCAATTATACCAGTGTAACAGTATCCACATTAGGGAGGTTGTAATTATTTAACTGTACTAGTAGGAAACAGTAGAGTTTTTATGTGTTTACAAAATTTAAAAGATTTAATAACAACCAGCTTTGCTAGAGATAAATTTGCAGGGCATGTTAACAATGTACAGATGTTAGAAGGGTGCAAACACTGACGTCTGGGAGAGGTATTACTTAGTGTAATATGTGAGGATGTAACTAGGACTAGTGGGATGAAACTAATAAAAGGGAGAATTTAGATGAAATTTCCGGGGACAAAATCTGACAGTGACCTGCATTAGGGCTATGGAATTTTCTCCCAAGGGAAGTTATAGTGCAACAGGCTTGGGGAAAGTGCAATGCTAATGTTAGGTATAATATTTCTTTCCCCTTTCCTGCACCTCAGTTTACCACTCTGCTGGGATACAGACCAGTATTTGTTTTTTCTTTTCAGAACTTTGATATATATCTATATCTACATGTTGTATAGAGTTCAATCTCTGATAGAACAAAAGTAACAAACTCTCTAAAGGAAAACATTTAGCAAATGTGTGTGTGTGTGTGTGTGTGTATATAAATACATAATACAACCCATTAAACAAATGTGACTATTGTCAATACTTTTTTTTAAAGACAAAGTTTTAGTATTTGTTCCTACTACAAGTTCAAATGTAACATATGCAGCACATGCATACATCCCGTGGGGCTCTTCTCTAGGAGAATTCACTCTTCTCATTTTCTGTGGACAGGCCTCTGCAGAGCATGATAGCAACTCAAAGTTGGGAAATAAATGATGGTCTCACAATCTCCTTCACACTCCCTGTGAATCTTTGCACAATCAGTCTATATTTCATATAGCCTCCAGCAAATTCTAGTCCTCCTCTCCTTCTCTAGTGGTGTGAGGGAGCCTGCAGTCTGAACCCCACAGACTTGCAAGGTCCCTGGAACACAACCCTCACAGCAGACCCTTCTTTGCACTGCTCCTTCTCCTCCTATTTATAAAACCCTCCTCCTCCCCTTAGGTTAATTTGGAAAAACATTTAGTGTGACTCTGGGTATGTCCTGCCAGGCTGCTTACTCACAACAGAAGTCACCTAAGTAGTTTCAAATAGCTAATGAGCATACCTAGTGCCATTCTCACCCAGTCTTTGTAAGATTCTGGCCTATTCTGCAAAATCCCCCTCTTCCCTGCCCCTCCCCCCCACCACTTCCAGCAAGTCTGCAGGCACACAGAGTCCCCAACACAAAATCCCAAGAAGTTATGTATCCTCCCCACTGTTTCTTCTCTTGCTGTAAATGCTGCAATGCAATCCTGTGGGTTACAACAGCACATGGAATTTGTATAACTAGGCTGGACAAAAGGAACAGAAAATGCACAGTAGGGAAAAATCCTGCAGTGGCAGGTAGAGGGATTAGGTGACCTAATAGTTCCTTTCCATCTCAAACTTATATGATTCTGTGGGGGAAAATTCCTTTTCAACCCACGCTGGCAATCTGTTTATATTCTCAAGTATGATGATTGACATCCCTTTTAACTTTTAACTTAAAGAATGTCTCTGCAAGTGTTATTCCTACATATAAATGTCTAATGCTTTTTTTTTTTCTAAAGTCTCTCAATTAGGGGACTATATCCATGTGCAAATGCAGACTGGAGATCACAACAGTCTGAGGTGTTATAGCACCCTGGGCAGCACTCCCACGGCTCAAAGAGGATGAGGGACTGAGGAGGAAAGGGGAGTGTTGGGACTTGAAAACTAAAAAGGAAGGCAGAAACTAAGAAATGGAAGAGAACTAGGGAAAGCGTATAAAGGAAGGGGAGAGAAGCAGAGATTAAACAGGAAAAGGACTATGTGTGGGGGGGAGAGTGGGAAAGGATAAAGAATAAGAACAGAGAAATATGAGAGAGCGAGTGAATTGGGATAATGGGAGGGAAGAAGAGAAAATCGAATATACCCACACTTACATGCTTCCCTTTACCATAATACAAGTGCCTCACCATCTTAAATCTATTTAACCACTGCACCATCCTTCCTTTCATGTACTTTTCATGTATTTTTTTATTTCAAAGAGTGTATTTAACAAGCATTGCTAAACAAGACACAGATCGTGTCATTAATACCCAACAGTGTATTTTACAGCTAAAACGATATGCCCACCCAGGGCACAGCCCTTCTGTCTTGTGACTGAGACCAAAAGCCTTAAAAAAGAAAGATTATCATGCTATATACCTGGAAAACAGTATGTGTCACATTCGCTAATATCTCCTGCATTTCGCCTCACATTCCAGAATTGGAGGTAGAGAGAGAGATTTGCAAGCAGGAGAACATTATGTAAGAAACATTTTAAGAGAGAAAAAAAAGAAAACTTGCAAAAGTTGAAATTCTTGCTTAAATAATAATAAATAGCTTCCTAGTGGTCTCTGTCATTTAAAACTCTGTTGGGGTGTTGAGAGAGCATATCCCATTGCTGAAATATAACTTTGCAGTATGAATGATTCTGCATTTAAGAAGTGTGCTGCAAACATCAAATTCATCTTTGCTGTAGGCTTCAAGCTTGACTGAAGCTAGGGCCTGAAAATTGAATGAACAAGGCATCTATCTACCAAACTAGTGCCTCACAGAATATTTTAAAATTATTTAACACAAATCATCTCAGTGTCAACAACTCATCACAGATAAACTATCTAATTAACAGCAGCCATCATAGTATTTAAGAACTGAGTCTTGGCTCAGTTGTTATAGCAGAAGGGCAATCCTTGATAAGCAAAAATTATAAAAGCAGATTTAAAAAGCAGTCCTGCAAGAAGTAGATTCTGCTTAGTTTTAAATTAACCCCCTGTTATTTTTTTAAACTGCTATTATATAATAATCTAAGAAAATGCTATCAAGTTATTAGGTATACTCAGTGTTATGCTTTTACATTCAGATTCTGTATCATGGCCTGTATTTTGATGCAGTATTGTTTAAATGAACCTGTACTCCACAATAATTGGCACTTAGTGTTACGCCAAAGTGGCAGGTGAGTTAACTGCATACAAAAATCTTCCCAGATGGTTAGAACTGCCTGTGAGATTGTTATATCCTACTTTAAAAAAAATTGCTAAGGTTTTCAAAGTCACCTAAGGGATTTAGATATTAAAGGAAGTTGAATGGATTTTGGCACATTAAAAGGAATGGGAGTTGGGAATCCAAATCCCCTAGGCAGCTAAACCATAGTGTCATCTACATACCTCCCTATTGGCCAGCATTCATATGTAGGACCAATACCCAAAATTAAGGACTTTAAGAAAATATTGAAATAAAAACCCTTAATATTAAGCAAGGTTAATTTTTTTTAAAAAACCAGCTCCCTCCTTCCATGAACAAAATTCAAACACGTACAGAAATCCCTAATTTCAATTTCAAACTCAATTCTTTTGTTATCAAAGCTAATGTGTTTTATGATACCATTCTTCACAATATTCACCTTTGTGCATAACACCAGCACAAGGCCAAAACTCCACTTAAATCCCATTTAAGCCCTATTTGGAGGGCTTAAAGTGGGACTTGAGTGGTGAACAGACCTTTTGCTGGCCCTCTGTACACAGTGAATTTCACTGCTTCAGAACCAGCCTGTGTCTTTCATTAATTTATATTGCTTTAGTTTGTTCACAAATGTTACTTCATTCCTCCAATGAGTAATTTCAAATTAAGTTGCTCTTCCAATTGGTTGTAATCTTTCCCTGAAGACCATTATATTTACCCATTAGGAACCAATATAAATTAGAAACTCTTTTGCCACTGGTTCTATAATCATTAGTTGACATTCTACAGTAGGATGAACTTTGATTCTTCCAAAAAGTCTGGGTATCTGTACAAGTGGAATTGAGGAATGTCACGGTCAGACCTGGTGGTCAGAGCCAGAGTCTACACTTACAAGACATGAGTTGAGAATTCACCTGGGTCAGGATACTGGGAGATCAGAAGCAGGAGACAAACTGAAGATCAGAACCACAAATCTGATGCCAGAATTCATGTCGAGTTGGGATGCCAGGAAGTCAAGTGGGAAAGGGAAGCACAAGGCACATAGTCCAGAGCAGGGTATTTCCCAGTTGTTCAGATAGCTTCCTGTTCCTGCTACTGTTATCCGGGGTTCTTTCAAACCAAAGCTCTTGATAACTTTTCCTTTGTGCGAGAGGGTGTCAGGAAATAAATCAGGGGAGACACAGCCGTCCGACAGACAGATGGCTGGCACAAAAAGGACAACACAAGAGTGCTTTCACTTGAGCTAAATTTTACTTAGTCTCAAGCACTTACACATATCCACAACAAGTTAGTAAAACACCCCCAACCCTTGATAATTACCAAAGCTGAGTGTGGCTCTCAAGTGACACAGTGGCAGGCTTCCAGTGGCCAGATCTTCTGTCTGCCGGTGGGGATGGCAAGATGTATCCAGAGGAGAGTCCAAAAAGAGTCCAAGAGAGTCCCCAAACAAGTCCAACTATCTCAAGCTTTCCCCCCGTTATTTATGCATAAGTAATAGAATGACATGTCCCTTAAAGAAAATTTGTAAAGTAAGCTGTTTCAATGGTCAAGCAAGAGGTTCCTTCAGATTATTGATTAACCAGGTGTGGGTTTTTCCAGGGTTTGCAGCCTTGAGACCCCAATAGATATTCCTGGGGCACATCCCTCTCTTTTAAAATGCATGTACCAGCAACTTCAACACAATTCTTGTCAGGAAGGACGCAGGGTCAAGCTGCCCTTTCTGTGGCACCCCAAACCCTGTCTCCTCTTGCCTTGGTCAAGGTGAGACTGCTTAATAGGTTGCTTTTAACAATAGGCCATAGTGGTTTCAGGCACTTTACTGGTTTGCCAAAATCTCCCCGTACATTACTGGCTTAAGTAGGGCCAGCAGGCCAACTGGCTGCTCTGGGACTCTGCCAATAGGATCTTTTGGGCAGAGCCTCAGACTAGGGCTGAGCTTCATGGATCCTGGTAAACAGTTGGCCACAGGTTGCCAAGTGGAGGGTTGGAGCATAGCTACTCCTGCGGACCTGGATTCAAGGCCTCTGGGTCATGATGTAAGTAGCTATCGCCAAAAGATATAATTTCTAGTTTAGAGAAAAGACTCCCTTTAAGAGCTTCAGTATATGAGGATTATAAACTACAATCACAAAGGGGAGACTTCTGAGGAGAATTGTAGGACTTTAAGAATTTCTGCCAACTAAAAATAGATCATATCGATGATAATAATTTTGTGAGAGAGGGATCAGTTCATCTTTAGAAATCATATTGTATATTCTTAGGTGTATATTGAGTATATCAGATGCAGTTTTACCAAATGGACATACTATTTTTTCTCAACAAGAATTACAAGTGAGCAGCTAAGAAATAATAATTTAAGAATGGTACTGCCAATTCACCACTTTTCTGGGGGAGGAAAGGTTTTATTTTAACTTGCTCTGGTTTAGATCTGGTTAAGAAACAGGGAAAAATTGCGAAAATAGTCAGGACAATGTGTCCTCATTTTTCATATTTTTTTCAGAATGCAGATTTTTTCAACCATCTTCATAGCTGGTGAGAAAACAAGATAACTTTTTTTGTGGTGATTTTTGCTAAAAGTTTGTTATTTTTGTGTTTAAAATTTCAGAATTAATTTTTTTTCAACCAACTCTAATTTGGTAGTTTATTAATACAAATAAATAAAATAAAACCATTGCTTATCCTCATTTCCTCTACCTAGTTTGTCAGATATATTGACAGAGGCTGAAAAAAAATTAAAAATGGAATAATGTTCATTTTAATAATACTAATATATTCAATCAATGAAAGAGGTAAATGAGTCCATTTCTCTCTCTTAGTCCTAACTCATTCTAATAGATCATCTGTGATTACTTTTATATAAATTTAAATAAAACTTATATGTGTATGATTTATTTGGAGCCTATTTAAGAGCTATTTTTCTTGGTATTTCCACAGTGACTTCTCCTGGAGGAACTATGGATTTCTCTCACTGTATCCCTAAACCTGAACAGAAGCTATATATTAATCTATAAGCAAAATGGCCAATTGGAGCCTTTATACACCAAACATGGCTTAATAGCTTTTTTCAGCCATGTTTGATGTATAAAGCAGAATTATCATCTGCAAAAAGGGATATTATAAACTTCTTTTCCCAGCTTAGATTTCCTCTGTCATCAGTGTCTCCTTCCATATTTAGCAGACAAGGTTGAGAACAGAAAAGGTGAGTACAGAGAAGACCCACGTATTCCTCTACGGAGAAGAAGTAGCTCTGATACTAATTAGTTTGTTTTGGTCCTCACACTCTCTCCATAGTATAAAGAGTTCATACACTGCTGAAAATCATCCCCACATTCCATCTGAGCTAGTGTCTTTGAGGAAGCCCAACTTGATGCAATCAAAGGTCTTCAAATCAAGAGTAGCCATGATCAAATCATGACTGCTCCCCATGTATTTGTGGCTGGAAAGGGCATGGCACTCCTCCAAGCCACTACTATAGCAATTTTTGTAAAAGCATTATTTAAAAGGGAGACAGGATGAAAAGAATGAGGCAAGAAAGGGATTCCTCAGGGGTTTGAGTACTATGGATATTTTTACTTCCCCACGAGTCACTGGGAAGCATCCTTTATTAAAGAATTTCAGCTATATTTCTGAAAGTAGAGCTGTTGGTTTAGATTCAAAGGGCATGATCCACATTCATGCACAACACAGCTGAAGGTGAACTAAAGACATCTCTAAGCCCTCGTTATACTTTTCCTGACAGGACTAGTTTTAGTCTTTGCACTTCACTGTACCTTTTCTACTGCTATATTCTGTTTAAAATAAAATGTCCAACTGAATACAGTGATAAATGTAAGGCTGTGCCATCAGTTTATATAATGGAACTGTAATTTTCACCTTTGTAGTCTCTGTTCCCTTCTTAATGCAAATTAACAACTTATTTGCTTTTTTAATCGTCACTGTGCAACCCTCTTCATTGTGCTACCTACAGTGACGATGAGATCTTTCTCCTGAGAGGTTACAAACCATCAGTATGAACAAATAATTTAATTGCTCCTGCTAACCTGCTTTATCTATGTTGACTCTCATCTGCTTCTATTGATTCCATGGTCATCGTGGCTGAGATTGGCCACTTGCCAATCAGTCTTAGTCTGGCCTCTTGCTACCATTTTTTGTTTCTGTTCTGTTGTTACTCTATTATTATTCTTTATCTCCTATTCTTTGGCTACCAAGCTTTTGTCTTATTGTATTCTTAACAAAGGATTTTATCAAAAGCCTTTAAGAAGTCTGAATATTTTGTAAAGACTTCACAAATTATCTCCACTTGTTCCCCTTTACCCACCATTTTGTTACTTCAAAACAAAACGTATCAGGTGAGAGAGGCATGGCAGAGACCATTTTTTTGTTCCGTGTTTGTTCCTAGCACATTGGGGTCCTGGTCCATGACTGGGATCCTAGGCACTACCACAAAACAAATAAGAAAAAAGAATAGGTATCTCTCTCATATTCTACCTCCGTAGATTGTTTTATATTTCTATATTTTAAGTATTTTAACTGGTACCAAAGTGAAGCTCATTGTCCTACAATGACTAAAATCATCTTAATCCCTGTATACCTTTAGTATTGGAGCTCAGCTATTTTGGTCTAGTCTTGCTCCAGAACTCTTCAGAGGTGGATCTAGTTACATGTTATACAGCAATAGAGTCCTTCCCGGATGCCCTAAAACCCCCCTCATTAAGTGTTAATATTTTTTTCTATAAAATCTGTTGATTCTGCCTGTTAGTGAAAGTGGAGGGTAAAGAATCTGCCACCTTTTCAAAAGATGCATTTCCTGCTATAAACAGCATCACATTACAATGCAACTGATTGCAAAGGATTTCAGTAGCAGTGGGATTCAGTTTTTTTCTTAGAAGTGATATCCACTCAACCTCAGTGATACCTTAGAGAAGTGGAGAACTGTCTTCTACATTGTACTTTCTCAGTACAAGAATAACAGAGATGCTGTGAGTGCTTCAGAGGTGTCATGTCAGCTTCTCCAAGTTACTGCCGAACGAAACAGGGAAAAGACAAAGGGAGGTTATTGCTAAAATTTCTTCCATGCATGAAACACACAAACACTACTTACAAATGAATCTTATTTAGTTTTAAACAAATTTCCTGAAGTAAATAGTATATTTTCCTGATTTTCATGTCATTTGGTTTGCTTCCAAAAAGCTTGGAAGTGAATTAGTGTGCAATTTGCACCCAAATATCAGCCAAGGGGATGTGGTTTATTATAATACATTGCCCTCCTAATTATTGAACAGCCCGAGAAAACTAGGCACAGTGTGCATCTGTTATTGCTTGACCACACTGCCAAACATAATTTGGCAAGCACAGAAACGTACATTGAGCAGAGCTACAGTCTAATTTGCATTAGAGTTTGTGGTAATTATATGAAAACTATAACTGAGCTAAGCTTTTTAGATCCTCTCTTTTTAGATCACATCATTCTTTAAAAACAAAAAATCCAAAACGATTTAAAAAATAATAATAAAAAACCCTCCAAAGAATCCCTTGTTTGTGCAACTGAGGTTTTTCAATATAATTTGATCATTACCCAAGTGTTATTTTGGCTTACTTCAGTGAAACTCTCAAAGGAAATGGCTTTATTCCACATTTTTACAGAGACTCTCCTGTGCTCTCCCTGCTCTCCATTTACAGACACTTTTCAGCAGTAATACAAAATTCGGAAACCACTACAAAGTTAAGCGCACTACTGTTGGTCATTAAAATGAGTGACATTTGTTAACCCAATTATTGAGGAACTCCCTGCCCTCAACTATTTGCATCTGGATTTTTTTCTGACTGAAGGGAAAAAGCACTTTATATCACAATAATATTGGAGACTCATGGCCAGCATCCAGAGAAACTGGAAAGTTTTAAACAAAAATAGAGTCTTGTTCTTCAGGAATTGTCAGGAAGATTTAAAAAAAATATCTTCTCTCTCTTATCCTATTGAAACAGTATGGTAAAATGTATAACAATTTTTAAAGTCTAGATCATGCCTTTAGGCACAGACCTGTGCAAGGGACAAGAGAAAAGCCAAACCACTTCAGGAGTTCAACATGAGGAAAAGGTGTCAGAATCTGGCCCAGTGACAACACAATTTTATGGCAGTTATTGCAGGAATAAAGAAACTTGCTGGCACAAAGAAAGGTTGGGGACAGAGGAAAGATGAGAGGGAGGATCAGAGCCAACTCCTTTGAAGGCTATGACAAAATTATCATTGACTCCAATGGGAGCAGGACCATGCATAAAAGACGGAAATGTATTTTTTCTCCTTCTCTTTTAAGCAGGGCCGGTGCAACCATTTAGGCGAACTAGGCAGTTGCCTAGGGCGCCAAGATTTGAGGGCACCAAAAAGTGGCGCCCCCCCAAAATTTTTTAAATGGTTGCAGCCGCTGCTGCTGGAGGGGCTGAGCTGCCGGCAGCAGCAGCTGCCTGCCGCCGGCAGCCCAAGGTGTCCCCCGGGTCAGGCGCCACCCGTCAGCGCACCCCTGAGGTCAGGGAGCCGCTGCCGCAGCCCGGCAGCCCAGGGCGCTCCCTGCCCCAGGTGTAGCAAGCCGCCGCAGCAGCCCGCAGCCAAGCCGCCCCCCGCCCCCGGTCGGAGCCGCCGCCGAGCCCGGCAGCCCAGGGGCCCCCCCGTTACCTGGGTCAGGAGCTGCCGCCATGACCGGCAGCCCAGGGCGCCCCCCCCCCCCCCGAGGTCAGGAGCCGCCGCTGCAGCCGGCAGCCCAGGGCGCCCCCCCCCAGGTCAGAGAACCGCCGCTGCAGCCGGCAGCAGGCGATCCCCCCTGGGGTCAGGAGCCGCGAACCGCGCGCGGGGTGGCGAAATGGTCCGGCGCTGGCGCCAGAAACCTAGCGCCGGTCTGCTTTAAATCACTAATGTTGTCTGCTTCAGCTGCAGAGAGTAAGAAGCTGAGGAAAAGTCTTTTGTTGGCAAACAGCTTGAAAATTTCAATACAGGAGCCATCAGAGTAGAGGATGACTATATTTGTGTAGGATTAATTGAAAAATAACTGTATACTGATGGTGCAAATCCCTGCTTTAGTGATTGTTAGCCAGTCAGAATACAGAGATTCACAATATTACAGTTATTATGAAATAAGCATATAATGATTTTGCAGATCATATACATCCAAAGCCAATCAGAGTGTAAGGAATTATTTAAATGAATAAAAACTGTATAGTGTAGGTCAGCGATGTGTAAGCATCCTGCACTCGGACTGGCCTGAACGAGCTATTTCAAATAATATCAATAAACCAAACTTGAAATAAATAAAAACAAAGGAGTAGAAAGAAAGAGGTGTCTATAAAACATAAAATTACTTCTGCATAACAATGCATTTACAAATGACCAAAGACCCCAGACAGTGAATTTTCTCCAGGACTATAACATACATATGCGAGAATAAGAAGAATCTTGCATATAAATAATAAGAGATACAATAATAATTTCTTTACTCTTGTTACCTTGCAGAGACAATGCCGGCTCAGTGAGGTCTGTCATGATCAATTTGATTGTATTCATGTGTCACTAACAGGGATATTAACTAAACTTCAATTTGTTTCTGATGATAAAGCGCAAGTCAGAAAAACTAGCTTGGCTCTCTGCTCTCTGGTTGAATGTACAGGATGCTTTTTTATAACTGTCATTCTTTTCTTTGAAAATGGAGCAAACTTGATCTGAAAGTCTTTGGGAGTCACATATGAACTCCATAATGCCATTTAAAGAAGTAGGTTTCCAAAGAATAATCACCCCTTAAATACAATGGACCATTTACTCATTCAATGTGAATGGGCACAGGATCTGCCACTTTCTAAATAACAAAATTAATATTTAAATACTAACTGGAAATGTTAAAAGATTTCAAATCTAGCAATTAAGTAAAGTGAGGAAGATTTTAAAAGGTGTCTGATACTTTATCTTTCTGGATTTTACACACTGTATAACAACATGCAATAATTGTTCTAATTGTTGCCCTTTTTTGATCCAAGCAGCTAGTCAATGTTTGGGGCCTTATGGGCGTTCATTGGGAGTAGAAATTGATGATAGGTATTCTTTTGATGAAGTTTTGTTTATTCACAAAAAAAAAAAAAAAATATGCAGTCCTGCTGTCTCTGAAAGCAGAGGGAATCAAATAGAGAAAACGCTTCTTTTGGTCACAGCACCAAGAGTACTTTTTAGCCTGCACTCAACCCAAAAACCTCTCCTCAGGTTTCATCTGCCAGCTGATGCCCACTACCCTACATGTGCTGGATCCATGGGCTATGAGCTAATGAAGCCCACTGTGCTGGCCTGGTGAGTCAATTCTGCACTTCTACAAAAATGGGATACTTCTGTTCCTTGCACAAGCAAGATGACATGTAAAAATTCTTCCAAAGAGACACTGACCTTCTTGATTACAGGGAATCAAAGTGAAAATATGTCTACTGTATAGGTCAGTTATTCTTTCAAAGTTTACTCATCTAAGAACATTTAACAGTTAAATTCAAAATGGATATCAAACAATAATATCTTGAGCTATTAATTGAAACAGTACATTAAAAAACACTCTTTTATTTGGAGGATTTTTTACTCACAGAAAAATATTTTAAGATAATAATCCCATCAGGCAAAAATTAAGGCAATTGTTTTTGTTTTTCAGAACAGTAGCATCTGAGAAATTGAACTACTGCTAAATACTTTACATTACCTGAACTCTTTCTCCATTTGATTTGTTTTCTAGCTTCATCCTCAGTGTTGAAGGCAGTTTTAACATATAGGATGATGTTAATACATAGCTAAGAAGGCTCTGAAGGATATATGCAAAACTTTCTACCAGTCAGTTTTTAAAATAGTGAACCAAGATGGGCACCAAAGTGTAGTGCAATCAGTATTGCTATGTGCAGCTGTGGGTTTGCGTTTCCCAATGTTGAGTACATGGGTATATTTGTAGATTTCTTCGACACAGCCTTCATCTTCTATTTTTAACTTCCCAATGCAAAGCATTTCTTTCTCACTGTAAACCATCCTTTCTCAAGAGGGAGGAGGACAGCATATTTTTAATCTCACCCACCTTCTATTTTGCAGGTGAACCTGCTGTCACTTCAGGGGATCATGACTTTTCTTCAATGACTTTTCTTCAAGTCAAGAAGTGTTAGCAGCTGCACAAACTCCTCTTTGGAGTGACCAGTTAGGGCTCACATAGTGCTGCTCTGAAACAGCTACCAGCTGAGGCCAGCTGATGGGGGTCCCAGTAGTAGTGATATGGAGATGGTGCTCTAAAATCTCCCTGTAGGGACAGGCTCCCCTGAGCAATGGGGAAAGGTGGTACTGTGGGATTTAGACCACCTCTTCTCCATATCTGGGCATTCCTCACCAGGGCAGGAGAGCACAGCCCAACCGCGTCCTACAAGATATGGAAACGAGGAAAAACTCAGGCTATGTCTACACACAGAGTGATATCGACTTTCAGTTAGTTGATTGATCATAAAACTACTATTCAAGACTGTGACCTTGGTAATGCTGTGGGAAAATAGTAGATGGCGTTGGAATGATGGGATTTCCATACACTGTGGCAGGGCATAGATGCAATCATATCTGAATTTGGCCCCAACTGATGATGAGTACATAACTGAAAGCGGTACTTCTTCATGCTTTGCAGTGCGCAGTGGTATGGGGTGACATGTAATGGAGCTTGGAAGGCACAAATAGGCCTTTTTACATTGTGAACCATTTCCTTCAGATTAGGCCTCAGTGAACTGGTGCAAGCCCACTGGTTTAAGGTTTGACAATGTAACAGATTGGGATTTAGTTAAACATTCTGTTGAAGAATGGACGAAAATATGACTAAAACTGGTTTATAGTCTTGCTAGTGTACTCTACAGGCTAATAGAATAAAAAACAACATGCAGATAAATTTGTCGTTAAACGAAAGCAGATATGACTGAACACACATCAGGGACATAGTAATTTTCAAGAGTACATAATGCATTTATGTTAGAAAACGTGAATTCCTGTACTTCTCACCTTTCTGGCTCCATTCAGTTTCGTTCCCTCTTGATGTATAACATGTAAGCCGTATTTATGTTAACAAGAGTCCCTAGATCTTAGATTTTAAAGCAGAAGGGTTCATGGTCTCTAGTCTCAACTTCCTGTGTAACATAGCATAGAATACATCTGGTTTCTTTTTATTGGGTCCTATGTACTGTATTGGCTAGAACATATCTTTCAGAAAGCATCCACACTTTGATATGTAAACTCTCAGAGCTGGAGAATCTGTCCTCCTTGGTATTTGTTCTAAGATTAAAACCCTCATCTGTTAAAAATGTTTATTTCTAGTTTAAATTTATCTGGCTTTAATTTACAGACACTGTTCTTGTTATTCTTGTCTTCTAAACTTAATACACTCTTTAGCATTCTGTATTTATTTCCCCTGAAGTGTACTCAATATTCATACAGGTCAACTCTCAGTCTTCTGAAACTGACAGATTGACTCCTAAGTCTATCACTGTAAAGCATTTTTCCCCTTGATTGCATGCTTCTGTAACGGAAAGACTCAAGAGATTAAAAAGGAATTTTTTACATTTGTCTCCCCCACACACAGTTTATGATTTTGTCATGGATTCAGTTTGCACAACTTTAAAATGTATCACTATTTGAAGATGAATTCATGAATCTTTAGCATAGT